>NC_092046.1:41809874-42109874 GCF_003086295.3 Arachis hypogaea | reverse complement strand
GCAGAGCAGTGTCGAGATAATAAGGCAAGGGGAGGGCGAATGAATGGCAATCAGTAGCAATATAAAAATTAGCATCATAAGGCCATCACCATCATTGCTCAATCAAAACAAGGCATGAAATCAGCCATTAACAAGGATAAAATAGCACTATACCATTTGAAACCGTTCATTCCAAGCATCAGCAGCAACCAGAAAGTTCAACCTAAATCCACTACAAATTAGATATAACTTCCTAACCACCTATAATCTACTAAGCATGCATAACTAAACTGGCTAATTTAACAAAAACTGAACAAACTAATTAAACTAAGAAAATGTAATTAGGGAAAAGAATTGAGAACCTGCAGAAGAAGCAAAAACAGAAAATGGCAAGGGGAGGGAGAATAGAGGCAGAGCAGTGTCGACATAATAAGGCAATGGGAGGGAGAATGAATGGCAATCAGCAGTAATATAAAAATTAGCATAATAAGGCCATCATCATCATTGCTCAATCAAAACAAGGCATGAAATCAGCCATTAACAAGGATAAAATAGCATTATACAATTTGAAACTGTTCATTCCAAGCATCAGCAGCAACAAAAAAGTTCAACCTAAATCCACTACAATCAGATATAACTTCCTAACCACCTATAATCCACTAAGCATGCATAACTAAACTGGCTAATTTAACAAAAACTGAACAAACTAATTAAACTAAGAAAATGTAAACAGGAAAAAAAATGAGAACCTGCAAAAAGTTTACCTTTCAAAGTATTGTCTATATTCTCAGCCTATGTTGGATTAATATAATTCTTGTCTTGCTCCTCTATAATATCTCCTTCATTCTCATCCAATTGCTCTTCACCATCAGGTTCACTGTTAAGTTTAAGAAATGTATCAATCGGCATTGAAGCAAATAAAAGAGCACGGGCAAATGTTTTAGACTAACTATAAGTGATTTTTTCAATCAAGAGCTTATTGCATCTAAAGAATTTCTAGAAGTCAATCACACATGTTTGGAAGAGAACATCTCAACCAATCATGAGACTAACAATTTGTATCTAACAAACTATGCAAAGAAGCTTAAGCAATCAATTAATCAGTAAATATTCTTAACAATTAAATGTTCAAACAAATTTAAAAAGATAATATATTAAATGATTCACCTGTAGTGCAGCTCAATGTCTAGGGTAGTCGCAGCTACAGAGAGATCCACTATTTGATTCCCTTTTTCTGGTTTTAAAGAGACAAACTACAACAGCAACAAAGAATAAAAATATAAGTAATTCATAACCAGATTTTTTAACAAAAAAATTAACTTTTAAAACCAGCTTTTAGAAATCTTATTTTCAAAAGTGATATATAACTAAAAAATCAAACAGTACCCAACTAGCCAAAATTGGGTTAATAAATTAAAACAAAAAACCATAGCTAAGCTGCTAAGTATATCTCTATAATTTAATAGCACAATCAATCAAAGAAGAAAAAGAAAATACTTCAACTTCATTGCATGCATATAGCATATGGTGGCATAGCAGAGGTGTCATTACCCATAGATTTTATATGCAAACCTACTAAACAGCCATTGGATAGAGATAAACAAAGATGCAAAACATAAACATAAACAATAGAATTATCAAAATCCAGTCTTTTAAGAAAACAAGACTTTTTAGCTCCCACCCAAACAATACAGATCCCAGTATGTGTTAAAAATTGCAACTTCCCAACATTATATAAATTTGCTTGTATTGCTATCCGAATAAGGTCACAACCACACACTGGTTGGCAATAGAGTTGCCTCAGTTATCCAAAAAGAAAATTTATGTACTAAAAAATGGATATGCAGTTAAGCACAATAGAAAAAAGGAAACTATTACTAATAGTTTAGATTTGTTTTCAATAAGTAATTAGAGTAATCAACCACTTTAACTGTATTCATGGAATTGATTCAGTTGACTCTAATAAGATTTTCTCGCTATTGAGTTCGTTAAAAATTCTGCTTCTTTTATGTAAGAGTAGTAGAAAAACCTGTTAGAACCAACTGAACCAATGTCATGAACACGATTAAGCTATTGAATACTTCAATTAATTAAAAACAAATTTAAAGTAACATCCTCCTGTACACAGAAACTCAGAACAACATTCAAACCAGAACAGAAACTCAGTCAACATTCAACACCTTTCTTGCTCATGTTCACAAACATCACCATTTTAGAGAATACCCAACAACCAATCAAGCCCTAACTCAACAACAAAAAATACCACAGAAAATACCCAACAGCCAATCAAGCCCTAACTAAGCAACAGAAAATCAGAGAAGAAGAACACTTAGCACAGATGACAACCTACAAACGGCCGATGCAGTGAAGCAGCAGCAGCAAAGCAGAAGCAGCGAAACACAACCCAGTGAGGCAGAAGCAGCGAGGCAGAACAGGGGAGAAGCAGCGAAGCAGAAGACGTAAGAACGCCGCGGAGAACGGAGAAGCACTGAAGCCGCGGAGAGGGGAGAAGCAGCAACGCCGCGGAGAGGAGAGACTCAGCGACGCCGGGAAGGAGGAGGCAGCGATGGTTTTGGGAAGGATGCAGCGACGATGATGGCTCGACGATGGTGAGTTTCGATTTAGGACTTCCTGGTGACTTGCGATGATGGTACAATTTGGGGCTTCCTGGTGAACGGTGGTTCGATGACGTCTCTAATTCTGAAGGCGTAGGTTAGGGCGGTGGAGGGAGGAAGAGTAGCGTTCTTCGCCCTTGGTTTCGAAGAGAAGAGGAAGAACGTGCCTCTGTTCTACTTTCTTAATTATATGCGTATATAGTGAGAAAATAAGCAATAGATATATAAATATAATATATTTATTCTAAAATTATTTTAGTTTTATTTTTTTATATTAATATTTGTTATATATTTATTTTAATTATTCTAATATTTGTTATATATTAACAATAGATGCAAGGCACAGGAATCAGATTCACGATTTTTCTTAATTCCTTTCAAATAAAGGTCCCTGCAGTAATTTTCTAAGCCATTTGAAATTTTGCATTCCCGATTAATCGAATGAAAATTTAAAAAAAAATTAATAAATGGATGCATCAAAAGCCATGTAACCTTATACTTTATACTTTTCAAGGTTATTTTCAATTTGCAAGGCAAATGATATATCAGTCATTATAATTTCAGATAATTATATAAATTTAAACTATTTTTTTATAAATACTAAATTTATAAAATACTCAAAAACTATTGTTATAAATAAATAATAAATATTATTTAAAAAATAAAATTAAAATAAATTTATAATAAATATTATATATTATTATTGTAAATTATAAAAAATATTATATTTTGAAAACATTGTTTAATTTGTATAATTATTTAAATAATATTAGAAAATAGTTGTTTCATAAACAATTGTTGTAATGGTTGTAAAACTGTTCTTTAAAATAGTCAAAGAGAACGGTTTTATTTTGTTACTATAGCGTAATGAAAAAATGAACTTCAATAGCAACATTGTAAAAACCGTTGTCTAAGACCATCTAATAGAACAGTTTTTAATTGTAGCATTTTGGCAACGGTTTTAATGCGTTTCTTTTGTACAATTCTTTAAACAACAAAAAAAAAAAACCGTTGCTTAAAAATAATTCATGGTAACGGTTATAAAATCGTTCTTTAAAATAATCAAAGAGAACGGTTTTAATTTGTTGCTATAAAATAATGACAAATTGAATTCAACAGTAACACTACAAAAAACCGTTGTCTAAAACTATCTAAGAGAACGGTTTTAAGGCGTTGCAAAATTTGGCGTTGCTAAAGGCCATATTTGTTGTAGTGACAATCTCCCTATATAAGTGAGTCCTAGTGCATACTTACCCCTCACACTCAAATTCCCACTCTCCACACTCCACACTTTCGGCGTCCAAAACCTCTTCATCACACCTCATCCTAACCAACCAAATTCTTCATCCATCCTTACCTTCAAATCCCCTCACACAGCAACTCAAATTCATGGCATCATCAAGCTCCAAGAGGCAAAAAAGGAAGGAACCAATGGAGAGCATTCCTTTCAATGAGAAGAGATTCAAAACTGCCTTCCATGAACGAGAATTTGAGCGGATCAAGCTCAAAAAGATATTGCCCGAGTTAACCTTCCAATTCAATGAAGACGAATGCCCACAGATTCGGGAGAAAATTGAAAAAAGAGGGTGGCAAAGGCTCACTAATCCAGAGGGGAAGATCAATGGAAACCTCATCAAAGAGTTCTACGCAAATATGGTGAGAGAAGACAAAACCAGGGCCCCAACCTTCAAAAGTTATGTAAGAGGAAAGGAGGTGGACTTCAGCCCAAATGCTATAACAAGAGCTCTTCACCTGAAATCACCATATTTTGATGAGCCCAGTTATCATGCAAGGATAAGTAAAAGCCAAGACAATGATGAGCTCACTGAGATCGTGACTGACATCTGTGTTATAGCAGCTGACTGGGAGAGGTATGGAGATGGAAGACCCCGGTTCATCAAAAGGGGAGACCTTAGCCCGGAAGCCAAGGGGTGGTTTGAACTCGTGAGGAGGTCTATCCTCCCAGCTGCAAATAATTCAGAGGTCAATATTAATCGAGCAACTATGGTACATTGCCTAGTACAAGGTGGAGAAATCAATGTGCATGAACTTATAGCTGAAGGAATTCAAGATTCAGCTGAGAAACTTGAATCAGGTGCCAGACTTTGGTACCCCAGCACCATTTTCAGATTATGCAAAAAGGCCAAGGTGGTCTTTGAGGATAGCAATCCAGACTGAGTGAACCCTGGGAGGCTAATGACAATCCAGCGTATGGTCTATACTACACCTGCTCAGCAACAAAGAAGACCACAAATAGGGAAACTAAAAGCAAAAGAAGGAGCTCACCAAGAGGAGTCTCATCAGGAAGAATATCAACAAGAAGAGCATCCTTACCCAGCCGACTTGAATATGAATCACCTTCTAAAAGCCATTGAAGATTTGGGAATGAGACATATGGAAGGACAAGAGCAAATACTAAACCTTCAATCCAACTGGATGAGCCAACAAGAAGAGTGGCAGAAACAACAAATGGAGCAGTAACAGGAACAATACTCCCAGCTCACTCAAGCCATCCACCAAGTTACTGAGAGGCAAGAACGTCAAGATAAGCATTTGCAGGAACTCAATCAGCGGCAAATAGCTCAGATGAAAGCATTCAATGAATTCACTGTACTTAATGAAGGACGGCAACTACATAGGGAAGAGTTCAACGTAAACACTCAAGCCAAGTTGAACTACATGTCTAGTAATATGCATCATCTACACTATGCCATCCCTACATATGATGAGGTCCAAAAAGATTTTGTAGAACAAGAAGAGAGGAAGGTGAAACAGCAGAAGGAAACACTCAAGAAGAAGATGGAAGATGGTGGTTTCTGGAAGAAGCTGATTGGAAAAAGCAAAGGGAGTGGGAGTACGAGCAATCAAGAGGGACACAAGGAGGACAAGCAAGGAGGAGAGCATGGGCAACCACATGAGTAAAAGGTGGTGGAGTTCCTTCTTTGGTCCATCTTTCTCTATGCTTTAAATAAGGAAGATCTTTTCTGAAATAGAACTCGCTTCCATGTTAGTTTAAACCTTTTTAAATTCTGTCTTTTAAGTTTGTGTGTTGAAAAGGTCTATATTTGCTGGTCTTTATGTCACTGCACCCTTACTTTGCTTACTTGTATGTTTGTCCCTTTAAATCAAATGAAAAGAGAATGAGTGTTTTTAAAGACCAGAGAGGAGTTCATACTATGGAGTAAGTTCATGAGTTTATGGTATAGTCATAAGTTAGCTAAGTTGGTTCAACCACAAGGTGGGAGGACAACTATCTGTCATGAATACTATGCTTGAGACACACCCCATGAGACTAGCTAAATAAGAAGATCCTAATAAGAAAAAGGGAAAGAACAATAAAGGTTGAAAAATAAAAGAAAAAGAGTAAGCAATAAGGCTAGGCACCAATGGTTTTAATCTTGAGGCATGTGTCTGTGGTGCTCCTGTGTGAGGGATCTACTTGGATGAATAAGCTCTTAGGGGTGCCTTATCACTTGGTAACTTGGGTTAACTAACTCGAAATTATCAGCTAAAAGTCCACTATCAAGAGTAACCCTCACTACAGAGCAGTTAGTAACCCAAAGAGGTGCTGGACACCAAGGTCTCAAGAAAAGAAAATAAATAAACTATGTGCCTGTGGTGTGTATGTATGGGGGAGAGACTTGAGCAAGTAAGTCCTTAGGGGTGCTTCAACACCTAGCACCTTGAACCAACTGGTTCGGGAGTGTTGGCTGAAAGCTTATTTTAAAGAGTTGCCCCCTTACAGATCACTTATCTTAAGAACAAAAATAAGCCCTGAAATAACAACAAAAAGATCAATGAATAAAAGTCTCATGGGATGCAATCATAGTGAGTATTCTAGGACATGATAAAGGTCTGAAAGCCAGGAATGAACCTAAGTTGCTATGCATGAAACCACCATAAAACCAGGGACATGACTTCCACAAGAATGAATCATTTCTCTTGGCATTCCATTCATCATTCACTTGTTCCAGTACTTGCTTAGGGACAAGCAAGCTTTAAGTTTGGTGTTGTGATGCCAGGGCATTTTGGCCAGTTTCACTGACCTTTTCTTTACTGTTTTTAGGGTAGTTTCATGCATTTCCTTAGGAAATAAGCTAGTTTTGGGTAGATATTCACTTACATCTTGAAGCATACATTGTGCACTTTACATGATTTCATGAGGATTTTGCATTAATTTAATGACAAATTGGATGTTGCATTTTCCATGACTTGGACTAGAACTTTGATGCACTTTATTGCTTGATTTCAGGACAAAGGAAGCAAAGAACAACCACATTAGTGGCTACGTTAGTTACACTAACGTTAACACTAACGTGGAATGGGAGTAACTTGCAAAGTTAATGAGAAAAGTAATTGTCAATAACGCTCTCGAAGCCATCATTGCCCACGTTAAGAGTCACGTTAACTAAGTTAACGTGAACTCTAACGTGGAAGAAAGGAAATGGAGCTAACGTTAGTGACACTTAACATTATCACTAACGTTGGACCAAGCTCATAAGTGGCCACATTAGTTGCCACGTTAACTTAGTTAACGTGGCCTCTAACGTTAAGAAGTAAAGGGGAAGCCAACGTTAGTGACATTCAACTTTATCACTAACGTTGGCCAAGTCACAATAAGCCACGTTAACTCCCACGTTAACCTAGTTAACGTGGAAGCTAACGTGAAGAAACAAGGTGGTCGACAATGTTAGTGACACCAAACATTGTCACTAACGTTGGAAGGAACTCACACAAGCCCCAATAAGCCACGTTAACTCCCACGTTAACTTAAGTTAACGTGAAGAAGGGAGGTGATCGCCAATGTTAGTGACACCCAACATTGTCACTAACGTTGGAATGAGCCCACACAAGCCACTATTAGCCACGTTAACTCCCACGTTAACTTAGTTAACGTGGAAGCTAACGTGGATAAGGGAATGATGAGCCAACGTTAATGACACTCAACTTTGTCACTAACGTTGGAGATGGCTAGCATGGCCACGTTAGAAGCCACGTTAACCTAGTTAACGTGGACTCTAACGTGAGAAATAGGGGCACATTGGAACGTTAGTGACAATGGTAAGTGTCACTAACGTTCTCGAAGGTTGGCAAGCCTACGTTAAAAGAGCCACGTTAACTAAGTTAACGTGGACTCTAACGTAGGGAAGGGGGAGACTTCTCAACGTTATTGGGAAAGGCAAGTCCCAATAACGTGTGCGAAGGACAAAGAGGCAACGTTAGTGGCAACGTTTGTGCCACTAACGTTGAAGATAACGTGGCTCTTACTTGGGTGAGGAACGTTAGTGAAAAAGGTGATTGTCACTAACGTTCTCGAACCTATATTTTCACTGAACGTTAACACCACTAACGTCCTGAGCTAAAGTCTCTGCCCACTTCACACTTTCTCTCTGCAAGTAAAGCCAAGCCCAATGAAGAAGAGAACTACTTCAAACTCAAGATCCAAAGGCCCATACCCAAGACTTGAAGAGCCAACTAGAAGAACAAAAGAGTAGTATATATAGGAGTAACTTTGAATTAAAAGGGAGTTGGAAATTATAGGGAGCCTCTGGGCATAGAATTACTCTCTGTATTTACTTTTTCTGCACTTCTAGTTTCATCATGTATTCTCCATCTTTGTTTTCATTTTCCAGAGCTATGAACAACTAAACCCCTTTCATTGGGTTAGGGAGCTCTGTTGTAATTTGATGGATCAATACGTGTTTTCATTATTCTTCTTCTATCTTTTCTCTTGATTTTACTTGAAAGCTTTCGATCTTCATCCAATTGGGTAGTTATCTTGGAAAAGAAGCTATTCATACTTGGATCTCTTCTGAACCTTAAAAGAGGAATGAAGAGATCATGCTAGAAATGCTTTCTCATGCTGGACCAAATTGGGTTTGGATGGATATGTGACTATAATCCTCTCAACACTTGATTTGGGAAATGCATGTGGTATAATCAGTGACCATACTTCATCTCTTCTCATGAGCAATTGACCAAGGAATTGGCTATTGATCAAGATTTGAGAGATTGAATTACAAGAAATTGTAATTCGATCACTTAAGATTGCCAAGGAGATCAATGAGTGCATTGATTGAGGAAGAGATGAAAATGAAATTGATCCGGAGAATGCAACATCTCCTAAGCCCAATGAACTCCCCATTTCTGATCTTACCCATTCTCTTTAATTTCTATCATTTACTTTTATGAGCAATTACCCCATCCCCATTTAAGATTCTGCAATTTACTTTCCGTTATTTACATTCAGCTTTTTATTTCTAGCATTTACTTTTCTGTTATTTACTTTCCCGCTGTTAAATTTTCTGTAATTCTCAACTCAAATTCTGATTCGCTCAACTAGAACATTCCTCTAATTAAAGTTGCTTGATCAATCAATCCCCCTGGGATTTGACCTCACTCTATTGTGAGTTTTTACTTGACAACAAATTCGGTACACTTGCCGAAGGGAAATTTGTTACGAGACAAGTTTTTTGTGCATCAGATTTGCATATTCGCATTTTTCTCTGTGACGCTGTATGGTGATTGTTGGTGCTTTGCTCGAAAGGCGATTCTGGATTTTGTCTTTCCGTCTTCAACTTCTTCAGAGCTTTCTCCTTTTTCTTCAGGTTGGTTCTTGTTTCTTTACTTCTTTCGTCATTCTTTCTTTGCATTGTTCTTATTTCTTGGTAAAGTTTTGATTGTTGCTTGAGTGCATGTTGGAAAGCTTGAACCTTTTCGTGTTTTTGTGCCTGCCTGTCATTGTGATGTACTTTTCTGGCTTTCTTTTGACCTTATGTATACTTTGGCATTTCTACCGATGGTTGAGGATTTTTAGGGCTTTGCATGTTTGTTTTACTGCTTCTGGTTATATCTTCGCATTTGGAGTTTTGGGCTGATAAACTGTTTGATTTTTGAAAAAGGGTTGCGCCTTTGATGAATTTGCCATATTGGTAGCTTTCTTTACTGATAGGCTTGTAGCAGATACTTTGTTTTTCTAATGGTTTGTTTTTGACTTTCTTCTCGTGTTGTTTGCATGTTTGGAAGGGAGTTTGTTTTTTCTTCGTTGAGAGTTTTGGGGTGTAGCCTTATAGACGTTTTCTGAGTCCTTACCCTGTCCCTGCCTCCAAAGGATGCCCCTGGACCTTGGTGCACGTCTAGGGGTTTTCCTTTTACTATTTGTATTGCTCTGAGTCATGTTGTCCGAGTTGTTTTGATATCACCCGAGTTGTATTGGTTAGTAATCCATTTTATTTTCTTGTTTGTAGGACTAGTTGGCCATGTCTTCTCGCAAAAATATTATCGAGGCATCTTCTAAGGTCCCTGAGGGGATGTCCGACTGGTTGGACTCTCTTGTTTTGCTGTGTGTTTCTCTAGCTAATTCTGAATTCTATGTGGAGCTTAGGAAACATCACCGAATCTGTAGTAGTAGGGATCAGGAGAACAACTATGAATTGGTAGCACCTGATTCTGATGAAAGGGTTTGCTTCCCTATTCCGACCCAGGGGGAGCGTCCCTTTTTCTATGCATACGACTTCTTTTTTAGCCAGATGAACATCACCCTTCCCTTCACTCCTTTGAGACCGACCTGTTATGGTCGTGTAATGTGGCTCCATCTCAACTTCATCCGAATTCTTGGGGTTTCATCAAGATTTTTTAGTTAGTTTGTCAAGAATTTGATGTTAAACCTTCTCAAACTCTTTTCCTGTATCTTTTTGTGTTGACCAAGCCTAGGACTACCAAAAAGAAGGCTTCTTGGATTTTTTTTAGGTCTGCCCAGGGACATAAAGTTTTCTCCATGTATGATGAGTCTTTTAGGGATTTTAAGAATTACTTTTTTAAGATCCGAGTTGTTGAAGGAGCTCGTCCTTTCTTTTTGGATGAGAATGGCGAGGCCTGCTTTCCCTTAGAGTGGCAGAAGAACGTAGTGGTGTCTAGGTATACTTGGGAAATGTTGGACAAAGTTGAGCAAGCATTTGTAACTATGTTGGAAGAAAACTGGAGGCAGCCTCTCCATCTTGATACTATGAAATTTTTAGGAAATCCTTTACTTCTTCGAACTGAGCTGGGTAGGGGTCGACTTCCGTGATATTTGTTGTATTTGTCTATTTTGCCGAGTTCTTTCTTCTTTCTTTTTGGTTGATGATTTTGTTTTCTTTGTGCATTTTCAGAGATTGTTAAAAATAACGACTCCATGAGGGCCTTCTAGAAGGCAAGGAAGGCTACAGCTGCCCAGCATATTTCGGCTAGAGTGGCTGGGGAAGGGTCTTCTCATGTTCCTCCCAAACAGCCAGTGCCGAGCTCTCCTGGACCGAGGAGGATGATTCCTACCCCTCGGGTCCATGTGCTCGATCCTCCCCAGTCTTCTGCTGCCGTTTCTTCTCCTATGGCCGTTCCTCCTTCAAAAAGACCTTGGACTGTTGAGCCCTTCAATCTGGACGCTCCTGATTTTGACGCTATTGGGTTTGTTGACCAGCAGATCGGTCCCTATGGTGCCCTTCTTATGGATGATGTTTTTCTTCTTCGTCATTTGGATTTCATAACTCGGAGTAGCATCAAGATGGCACATATGGGGGCAGCTCTGTACCGAACTGCCCAAGATCTTCCTATCCATGCAACGAAGGCCTTTATGGAGGAGGCGAAATCAGAGTTTGACCGGATTAAGGGTTTAAAGAAGGAGCTTGAGGTGAAAGTGACCAGATTAGAGAAAGAGTTGGAGGGTGAAAAGACTAGAGCTATTGCCTTGTTGGCTTCTGTGAAGTTGGCTGAGGATACGACGTTGAAGCATAAGGAGAGCTATGTCACGACCTACAAGGAGATGATGGGTCTTAGGGAGGATTTGGAGTCTGCCCGAGCTAATTATGCCGAGCTCCAGGGTCATCTTGTGGGCAGTGTAAATGCTGCTTACGAGAATTTGAAGGATCAAGTTCGAGTTCTTGCGCCCGATCTTGACCTCTCTCTCTTCAGCTTGGACAACATTGTGAAGGATGGTAAAATTGTCCCTGATGACCCTGATGATGATGACGACGCCGAGCTTCCTCTTATGCCTGCTGCCAAGGTCTCTATTGCCCCGCGTTCCTCAACTCCGTCAGTTGAAGTTGGTCGAACTGAGTCTGATCCTGACGTTCAAATTCTGAACCAAGATGATGGAACCGTGGATGCGGTACCACTCCAGACTCGTCCTCCTTCGCCTCAGGTTACTGCTACTGGGGAGTCCTTAGGTCCTCTATAATTATTTTGGATGTTTTGTATATAGCCCGGCTTGTGGGCTTTGAAATTTTTATGTTTTGTAGCTTTGTGGATTTCTAACTGCTGGACACCTTTAGTTGCTTTTTTGTTAGCAATTTTTTTGGAAAAACAAAGTAGTTTCTCAAGCTCTTGGGGCTGACTTTTGGTGGCCTCTTGAGTTCTTGTTATTATTATAACTTGTTCTTTTCGGAATATGCTTGTCTGCACCTATCTGATACCTTCTAGGTTTTTTGGAAGTGTTGGAACCTTGTTTGTCCGACCTCTTTGTATTTTCATACTTATGATTCTTTTGAGATCGTGGATTTTCTGGATCCAACTTGCGTGTCTTCTGTCGGTCGTCTTCTTTATCTTGGCCTGAGGTTTATTTCTAGTAATACATTTTGTTTGGACCTTTTGTTAGGTCTCTTTTAATGAATTATTTTCTGGTAATTGGTTGGAAGCCGACTTCATCTTGTCGGTTCTGTCTAAGTTATTTCTGGTCATCTATTTTCTTGGACCTTGGTCAGGTTTCTTTTGTAGATTACCTTTTATAACTTGTTTGGTTTGGGCCGACTTCCTCATGTCAGTCCTCTCTAAGTTATTTCTGGTAATCTATTTTCTTGGACCTTGGTCAGGTCTCTTTTATAGATTACCTTTTATAACTTGTTTGGTTTGGGCCGACTTTATCATGTCAGTCCCTTCTAAGTTATTTCTAGTAATCTATTTTTTTGGACCTTGGTCAGGTCTCTTTTATAGATTACCTTTTATAAATTGTTTGGTTTGGGCCGACTTTATCATGTCGGTCCCTTCTAAGTTATTTCTAGTAATCTATTTTTTGGACCTTGGTCAGGTCTCTTTTATAGATTACCTTTTATAACTTATTTAGTTTGGGCCGACTTTATCATGTCGGTCCCTTCTAAGTTATTTCTAGTAATCCTCTTTTGTAGGGCTGGCCAGACCTCTTTCCAGGGATTTACTTTTTATAAATTTGATTATTGTGGTCGACTGGTCCGACTTCTTTATGCCGGCCTGTCTTTTAAGTTATTTTTAGCAACCCATTTTATTAAGACCTCGTCAGGTCCTTTCTATGGATCACTTTCGATAACTTCTTGCATTATTATGTTTTTGTCGCTTTTTCATCTTTGCCGATTTCGTAGAAATTGGGTTTGATCCTCGTTTGGTCGACCTTTTGATGAGTTTAGTTTTCATCTTCTTTGGTCTTTATCGTGATCGAGTAGTTTTTCACTTTCTGCTGATATTGTCGCTTTATAATCGGGCGATGAATTTTTAGCGTTTCAGATTAATGCGTCTTGAAAATTTGTAGAAAATCTAAAACTTTATTCAAAAGAAAATGAAGATATATACATGTGGGCATTTTATCTCTCTAAATCGGGCAATTTTGTAGATCTTGGTTTGGCGCCTCATTAAAAAACCTTTTCAGGAAAAAGAGTGTGCCTTATCCTAAGATCTTTATTACCTTTAACTATAATACCTTCTTAGGTTTCAGGCATGCCATGACCTTGGAAGCTCTCGTCCTTCGAGTTCGGACAGCCTGTAGTAGCCCTTTCCAAGCACTTCTATGACTCGGTAGGGTCCTTTCCAGTTTACTGCCAGCTTTCCTTCTCCAGGTCGAGTTGTTCTGATATCATTTAGGAATAGGATGAGGTCGTTCTTGGCAAAACTTTGCGACACTACCTTTTGATTGTATCTCGAAGCCATTCGACGTTTTAATGCCTCTTCCCTGATCCGAGCTCTTTCTCGGATTTCTGGAAGTAGGTCAAGTTCTTCCCTCTGAAGTTGGGAGTTGGCCTCTTCACTGTAGTGGATCACTCTAGGTGATCCTTCTTCAATCTCCACTGGGATCATTGCCTCTATCGCGTAAGCTAATCGGAAAGGTGATTCCCTTGTGGTGGAGTGTGGAGTTGTCTGATATGCCCATAGGACTTGTGGGAGCTCTTCAGCCCAGGCTCTTTTTGCATCTTGTAATCTCTGTTTTAACCCGGCTAATATGACTTTGTTAGCAGCTTCCGCTTGTCCATTGGCCTGGGGGTGTTCTACGGATGTAAATTGGTGTTTTATGTTCAGATCGGCCACCAATTTTCTGAAGCCTGTATCTGTAAATTGAGTGCCATTGTCTGTGTTGATGGAGTATGGGATCCCAAACCTTGTCACAATGTTTCTATACAGGAATTTTTGGCTTCTTTGAGCAGTGGCATTGGCTAGAGGTTCCGCCTCGATCCATTTTGTAAAATAGTCTACTCCCATGATGAGGAATTTGACTTGTCCGGATCCTTGGGGGAAAGGACCGAGAAGGTCGAGTTTCCATTTTGCGAATGGCCAGGGTGAGGTTACGCTGATAAGCTCCTCTAGTGGGGCGATGTGGAAGTTGGCATGTTTTTGACATGTTGGGCATGTCTTTACGAACTCTGTTGCTTCTTTTTGTAAAGTTGGCCAATAAAATCCAGCACTAGTGCACGAAATTGTGATCATCAATGGCGCCAACAACTAACCAGCAACTAACCACAAAAGTGGTTTGAATTTAAATGGTGAGGTAGGTGGGGTTTTATGATGGATGGATGTGGATTGGTGAAGGGATTATAGAGAATAGGATAGGATTTAATAGGTGAATGGTATTTGGGGAAGAGGTATTGAGGTGATTGGTGGAGGGTATTTGGGGAAGGGTGTTATGGAATGGTGTGAAGAAGAGAGAGAGAGAGATGAGGTAGGTGGGGATCTTGTGGGGTCCACAAATCCTGAGGTGTCAAGGATTTCGCATCCCTGCACCATGTTGGCGTGCAAACGCCCCTTGCTTGCCAATCCTGGCTTTAAACACCAGGTTGCTGCCCATTTCTAGCGTTTAACGCCAGCTTTTCTCCCCTTTCTGGCGTTTAACGCCAGCTCTATGCCCATTTCTGGCGTTAAACGCCAGCTCTGTGCCCCTTTCTAGTGTTAAACGCCCATAATGGTGCCAGACTGGGCGTTTAACGCCCATTCTGCTACCCTTACTGGCGTTTAAATGCCAGTAAGCTTCTCCTCCAGGGTGTGCTATTTTTAATACAGTTTTTCATTCTATTTTTGCTTTTTCAGTTGTTTTTGTGACTTCACATGATCATCAACCTACAGAAAACATAAAATAATAATGGAAAATAAATAGATATAATAAAATTGGGTTGCCACCCAACAAGCGCTTCTTTAATGTCAGTAGCTTGACAGTGGGCTCTCATGGAGCCTTACACAGTGGGCTCTCATGAAGCCTTACAGATACTCAGAGCATGATGATGGCCTCCCAACACCAAACTTCGAGTTTGAATGTGGGGGCTCTATTTGACTCTGCATTGAGAGAAGCTTTTCATGCTTCCTCTTCGTGGTTACAGAGGGAGATCCTTGAGCCTTAAACACAAGGGAGTCCTCATTCACTTGAAGGACAAATTCTCCTCTGTCAACATCAATCACAGCTTTTGCTATGGCTAGGAAGGGTCTGCCAAGGATGATGGATTCATCCATACACTTCCCAGTGTCTAGGATTATGAAATCAACAGGGATGTAGTGGTCTTCAACCTTTACCAAGACATCCTCTACAAGTCCATAAGCCTGTTTCCTTAAATTGTCTGCCATCTCTAGTGAGATTCTTGCAGCTTGTACCTCAAGGATCCCTAGCTTCTCCATTACAGAGAGAGGCATGAGGTTTATGCTTGACCCTAGGTCACACAGAGCCTTCTCAAAGGTCATGGTGCCTATGGTACAAGGTATTGAGAACTTTCCAGGATCCTGTCTCTTTTGAGGTAATCTCTGCCTAGTCAAGTCATCCGGTTCTTTGGTGAGCAAGGGGGGTTCATCCTCTTGTGCCTCCAAATGTCTAGAGCTCTTAAGCACACTCTTTTTGCTTTAGACCACGACTTTAACCGCTCAGTCTCAAGTTTTCACTTGACACCTTCACGCTACAAGCACATGGTTAGGGACAGCTTGGTTTAGCCGCTTAGGTCAGGATTTTCTTCCTGTGGGCCCTTCTATCCACTAATGCTCAAAGCTTTGGATCCTTTTTATTTTACCCTTGCCTTTTGGTTTAAAGGACTATTGGCTTTTTCTGCTTGCTTTTTCTTTTTCTTTCTCTTTTTTTTTGCATATATTTTTTTCTGCAAGCTTTTCACTGCTTTTTCTTGCTTCAAGAATCATTTTTATGATTCTTCTGATTATCAATAACATTTCTCCTTTTCCATTATTCTTTCAAGAGCCAACAATTTTAACATTCTTAAATAACGAATTCAAAAAAATATGTACTATTCAAGCATTCATTCAGAAAAACAAAAAGTATTGCCACCACATCAAAATAATTAATCTGTTTTAAAATTCGAAATTCATGCATTCTTTTTTCTTTTGCAATTAAAAACATTTTTCTTTTAAGAAAGGTGATGGATTCATAGAACATTCATAGCTTTAAGACATAGACACTAAGACACTAATGATCATGTAATAAAGACACAAACATAGATAAACTTAAAGCATAATTTTCGAAAAACCGAAAAATAAGAACAAGGAAATTAAAGAACGGGTCCACCTTAGTGATGGCGGCTTGTTCTTCCTCTTGAAGATATTATGGAGTGCTTGAGCTCCTCAATGTCTCTTCCTTGCCTTTGTTACTCCTCCCTCATGACTCTTTGGTCTTCTCTAATTTCATGGAGGAGGATAGAATGCTCTTGGTGCTCCACCCTTAGTTGTCCCATATTGGAACTCAATTCTCCTAGGGAGGTGTTAATTTGCTCCCAATAATTTTGTGGAGGAAAGTACATCCCTTGAGGCATCTCAGAGATTTCATGATGAGGAATTTCCTCATGCTCTTACCCATGAGTGGGATCTCTTGTTTGCTCCATCCTTTTCTTAGTGATGGGCTTGTCCTCATCAATGAGGATGTCTTCCTCTATGTCAATTCCAGCTAAATTGCAGAGGTGACAAATGAGATGAGGAAAGGCTAACCTTGCCAAAGTAGAGGACTTGTCTGCCACCTTGTAAAGTTCTAGAGATATAACCTCATGAACTTCTACTTCCTCTCCAATCATGATGCTATGGATCATGATGGCCCGGTCTATAGTAACTTCAGACCGGTTGCTAGTGGGAATGATTGAGCGTTGGATGAACTCCAACCATCCCCTAGCCACAGGCTTGAGGTCATGCCTTCTTAGTTGAACTAGCTTCCCTCTTGAATCTCTCTTCCATTGAGCGCCCTCTTCACAAATGTCTATGAGGACTTGGTCTAACCTTTGATCAAAGTTGACCCTTCTAGTGTAGGGATATGCATTTCCTTGCATTACGGGCAAGTTGAATGCCAACCTTATATTTTCCAGACTGAAATCTAAGCATTTCTCCCGAACTATTGTAAGCCAATTCTTAGGGTCTGGGTTTACACTTTGATCATGGTTTTTGGTGATTCATGCATTGGCATAGAACTCTTGAACCATTAAGATCCCGACTTGTTGAATGGGGTTGGTGAGAATTTTCCAACCTCTTCTTCGAATCTCATGTCGGATCTCCGGATATTCACCCTTTTTGAGCTTGAAAGGGACCTTGGGGATCACCTTCTTCTTGGCCACAACTTCATAGAAGTGGTCTTGATGCATCCTTGAGATGAATCTCTCCATCTTCCATGACTCGGAGGTGGAAGATTTTGCCTTCCCTTTCCTCTTTCTAGAGGTTTCTCTGGCCTTTGGTGCCATAAATGGTTATGGAAAAACAAAAAGCAACGCTTTTACCACACCAAACTTATAAGGTTTGCTCGTCCTCGAGCAAAAAAAGAAAGAAAAGAGTAGAAAAAGAAAATAGAGGAGATGGAGGGGATTTTGTGGTTCGGTCAAGGGGGAGAAGTAGTGTGTATGATGTCAAAAAATGAAGGAGTGAAGATGGGTTTATATAGGAGTGGAGAGAGGGGTAGGGTTCGGCCAGGTATGGGTGGGTTTGGGAGGGAAAGTGGTTTGAATTTGAATGGTGAGGTAGGTGGGGTTTTATGATGGATGGATGTAGATTGGTGAATGGATTATGGAGAATAAGGTAGGATTTGATAGGTGAATGGTATTTGGAGAAGAGGTATTGAGGTGATTGGTGGAGGGTATTTGGGGAAGGGTGTTATGGAATAGTGTGAAGAAGAGAAAGAGAGAGATGAGGTAGGTGGGGATCCTGTGGGGTCCACAGATCCTGAGGTGTCAAGGATTTCGCATCCCTGCACCATGTTGGCGTGCAAATGCCCCTTGCTTGCCAATCCTGGCTTTAAACACCAGGTTGCTGCCCATTTCTGGCATTTAACGCCAGCTTTTCTCCCCTTTCTGGCGTTTAACGCCAGCTCTATGCCCATTTCTGGCGTTAAACGCCAGCTCTGTTCCCCTTTCTAGCATTAAACGCCCAGAATGGTGCCAGACTGGGCGTTTAACGCCCATTCTGCTACCCTTACTGGCGTTTAAATGCCAATAAGCTTCTCCTCCAGGGTGTGCTATTTTTAATATAGTTTTTCATTCTATTTTTGCTTTTTCAGTTGTTTTTGTGACTTCACATGATCATCAACTTACAGAAAACATAAAATAACAATGGAAAATAAATAGATATAATAAAATTGGGTTGCCACCCAACAAGCGCTTCTTTAATGTCAGTAGCTTGACAGTGGGCTCTCATGGAGCCTTACACAGTGGGCTCTCATGAAGCCTTACAGATACTCAGAGCATGATGATGGCCTCCCAACACCAAACTTCGAGTTTGAATGTGGGGGCTCTGTTTGACTCTGCATCGAGAGAAGCTTTTCATGCTTCCTCTCCGTGGTTACAGAGGGAGATCCTTGAGCCTTAAACACAAGGGAGTCCTCATTCACTTGAAGGACAAATTCTCCTCTGTCAACATCAATCACAGCTTTTGCTGTGGCTAGGAAGGGTCTGCCAAGGATGATGGATTCATCCATACACTTCCAGTGTCTAGGATTATGAAATCAACAGGGATGTAGTGGTCTTCAACCTTTACCAAGACATCCTCTACAAGTCCATAAGCCTGTTTCCTTGAATTGTCTGCCATCTCTAGTGAGATTCTTGCAGCTTGTACCTCAAGGATCCCTAGCTTCTCCATTACAGAGAGAGGCATGAGGTCTATGCTTGACCTTGGGTCACACAGAGCCTTCTCAAAGGTCATGGTGCCTATGGTACAAGGTATTGAAAACTTTCCAGGATCCTGTCTCTTTTGAGGTAATCTCTGCCTAGTCAAGTCATCCAGTTCTTTGGTGAGCAAGGGGGGTTCATCCTCTCTGCCTACTCAGCTGACCCACTTGTGCCTCCAAATTTCTAATGGAGGATCTTGTTTCAGTCATAAAACTTTGAGTGGTTTTAATTAGATCAGAGACTACAGTTGTTATGTCAGAGTGGCTCTGCTTAGAATTCTCTGTCTGTTGCTGAGAAGATGATGGAAAAGGCTTGCTATTGCTAAACCTATTTCTTCCACCATTACTGTTGTTGAAGCCTTGTCGAGGCCTCTGTTGGTCCTTTCATGAGAGATTTGGGTGATTTCTCCATGAAGGATTATAGGTATTTTCATAGGGTTCTCCCATGTAATTCACCTCTTCCATTGCTGGATTCTCAGGATCATAAGCTTCTTCTTCAGTGAAGCTTCTTTGGTACTGCCTGTTGCTGCTTGCATTCCAGACAGACTCTGAGAAATCATATTGACTTGCTGAGTCAATATTTTATTTTGAGCCAATATGGCATTCAGAGTGTCAATCTCAAGAACTCCTTTCTTCTGATTCATCCCATTATTCACAGGATTCCTTTCAGAAGTGTACATGAATTGGTTATTTGCAACCATTTCAATGAGTTCCTGAGCTTCTACAGGCGTCTTCTTCAGATAAAGAGATCCTCCAGCAGAGCTGTCCAATGACATCTTGAACAGTTCAGACAGACCATCATAGAAGATACCTATGATGCTCCATTCTGAAAGCATGTCAGAAGGACACCTTCTGATCAATTGCTTGTATCATTCCCAAGTTTCATAGAGGGATTCACCTTTCTTCTGTCTGAAGGTTTGGACTTCCATTCTAAGCTTACTCAATTTTTGAGGTGGAAAGAATTTGGCCAGAAAAGCACTGACCAGCTTTTCCCAAGAGTTCAGGCTTTCCTTAGGTTGTGAATCCCACCATATCCTAGCTCTGTATCTTACAGCAAAAGGAAAGAGCATAAGTCTGTAGACCTCAGGGTCAACCCCATTGGTCTTAACAGTATTACAGATTTGCAAGAATTCAGCTAAGAACTGATGAGGATCTTCTAATGGAAGTCCAGGAAACTTGCAATTCTGTTGCATTAGAGAAACTAATTGAGGCTTAAGCTGAAAGTTGTTTGCTCCAATGGCAGGGATAGAGATGCTTCTCCCATAGAAGTCGGGAGTAGGTGCAGTAAAGTCACCAAGCACCTTCCTTGCATTGTTGGCATTGTTGTTGTTTTCGGCTGCCATGGCTTCTTCTTGTTTGAAAAGCTCTGTTAGGTCCTCTACAGAGAGTTATACTTTAGCTTCTCTTAGCTTTCTCTTCAAGGTCCTTTCAGGTTTAGGATCAGCCTCAACAAGAATTTCTTTGTCCTTACTCCTGCTCATATGAAAGAGAGAGAAGAAGAAAGTATGGAATCCTCTATGTTACAGTATAGAGATTCCTTGAGATGTCAGAGGAAAAGAAGAATAGAAAGAGGAGGTAGAAAGGAGAGAATTCGAACTTATAGAGAGGGACAGAGTTCGAATTGCACATTGAGGAGGAATGTTAGTCCCTTAAATAGAAGGATATGAGAAGGGGGAAAGAATTTTTCAAATTTAAATTTAGAAAGATTTTGAAATAATTAAAAGAAATTTTGAAAATTTGGTTGATGATTTTCAAAAATTAAAATTGAGAAAGTAGTTAAGTGATTTTGAAAAAGATTTTGAAATCAGAAAAAAAAAGATATGATTGAAATTTATTTTGAAAAATATGTGATTGAGAAGATATGATTGAAAATCAATTTAAAAGAAATTTTAAAATTAAAGTTGATTACTTGACTAACAAGAAATTAAAAGACATGATTCTAGAATTTAAAATCTGATCCTTTCTTAATAAGCAAGTAACGACTTGAAAATTTTGAATTAAATCATTAATTATAGCAAGGATTTTCGAAAATACAAAAAAATGGAAAGGATTTGATTTTGAAAATATATGATTGAAAAGATATGATCTGAAAAAGATTTGATTTTGAAAAATTATGAAAATTTGAAAAAGATTTGAATTGAAAATAAAATCTTCCCTCTTGTGTCATCCTGGCGTTAAACGCCCAAAATACTACCCTTTTGGGCGTTTAAAGCCCAGCCAGGTACCCTGGCTGGCGTTTAAATGCCAGTTTTCCTTCCTCACTGGGCATTTTGAATGCCAAGCTTTTTATGTGTAATTCCTCTGCTGCATGTTCTGAATCTTCAATTCTTTGTATTATTGACTTGAAAAGACATAATTTTGAAATTTTTTTTTTTGGATTTTTAATGATGACAAACAATCAAAATGCAACTAATCATGGAAAACTAAGATCAAATAAACAATGCATGCAAGACACCAAACATAGAAATTTTCATATTAGAGACATTGACAAATTGAGAATGCATATGAAAAACAACAAAAGACACAGAACAAGAGAATTCAAAGATCAGAGCAAGGAAATCATCAAGAATAACTTGAAGATTAATGGAGAACATAATGCATGTAGTTTTCGAAATTTAGAAAAATGCAATTGACACCAAACTTAAAAATTGGCACTAGACTCAAACAAGAAACATAAATTATTTTTGGTTTTTTATGATTTTATAAAAATTTTTTGTAATTTTTCAAAAATTATTTGGAAGAGAAAATAAAGATTTCAAAATTCTTAATAAGAATTCCAGGAATCATGCAATGTTAGTCTAAAGCTTCAGTCTAAAAAGATTAGACATGGCTAGCCAAGCTTCAGCAGGACATTATATACAATAGCTAAATTGATGAGAATCAATCAGCTTTTGTGATGATAAAAACATCATCAGAAACTCTAGAATTCATTCTTAAAAATTCTGAAGAATAAAAATAAAATAAAGTTACCTAATCTAAGCAACAAGATGAACCGTCAATTGTCCAAACTCGAACAATCCCCGGCAACGGCGCCAAAAACTTGGTATGCACGAAATTGTGATCATCAATGGCGCCAACAACTTGGTACGCACAATTGTATTCTCAACTATTTGTCACAACTCTGCACAACTAACCAGCAAGTGCACTGGGTCGTCCAAGTAATAAACCTTACGTGAGTAAGGGTCGATCCCACGGAGATTGTCAGCTTGAAGCAAGCTATGGTCATCTTGTAAATCTCAGTCAGGCAGATTCAAATGGTTATGGAGAATTGATAATTAAAAGATGAATAAAACATAAAATAGGATAGAGATACTTATGTAATTCATTAGTGAGAATTTCAGATAAGTGTATGAAGATGCTTTGATCCTTCTGAACCTCTGCTTTCCTATTGCCTTCTTCCAATCATTCATACTCCTTTTCATGGCAAGCTTATGTTGGGTTTCACCATTGTCAATGGATACCTCCCGTCCTCTCAGTGAAAATGGTCCAAATGCGCTGTCACCGCATGGCTAATCAGCTGTTGGTTCTTGATCATGTTGGAATAGGATCTATTGATCCTTTTGAATCTGTCACTATGCCCAACACTCGCGAGTTTGAAGCTCGTCACAGTCATTCCTTCCCAGATCCTACTCGGAATACCACAGACAAGGTTTAGGCTTTCCGGATCTCAAGAATGTTGCCAATTGATTCTAGCCTATACCACGAAGACTCTGATCTCATGGAATGGAAGGCTCGGTTGTCAGGCGAGGCAACCATGCGTCATGAACCAAGAGGCTAAGAGATACGCACTCAAGCTATTACAAGTAGAACAGAAGTGGTTGTCAGGCACGCGTTCATAGGTGAGAATGATGATGAGTGTCACGGATCATAACATTCTTCAGGTTGAAGAACGAGTGTATATCTTAGAGAAGAAATAGGCTTGAGTTGAATAGAAAAACAATAGTACTTTGTATTAATTCATGAGGAACAACAGAGCTCCACACCTTAATCTATGGTGTGTAGAAACTCCATCATTGAAAATACATAAAACAAAACGTCTAGGCATGGCCGAATGGCAAGCCTCCCAAAGAGGGTTCAATCATCAAAACACGATTCCAAGATAGATTGAAAGATGAAAATACAATAGCAAACGGTCCTATTTATAGAGAACTAGTAGCCTAGGGTTACAGAAATAAGTAATTAATGCAGAAATCTTCTTCCGGGCCCACATGGTGTGTGCTTGGGCTGAGCATTGAAGCTTTCACGTGTGGTGGCTTCTCTTGGAGTTAAACGCCAGCTTTTGTGTCAGTTTGGGCGTTTAACTCCAGCTTTTATGCCAGTTCTGGTGTTTTGACGCCAGAATTTTTATGCTGACTTGAAACGCCAGTTTGGACCATCAAATCTCGAGCAAAATATGGACTATTATATATTGCTGAAAATCCCAGGATGTCTACTTTCCAACGCAATTGAGAGCGCGCCAATTGGGCTTCTGTAGCTCCATAAAATCTACTTCGAGTGCAGGGAGGTCAGAATCCAACAGCATTTGCAATCCTTTTTCAGCCTCTTAATCAGATTTTTGCTCAGGTCCCTCAATTTCAGCCAGAAAATACCTGAAATCATAGAAAAATACACAAACTTATAGTAAAGTCTAGAAATGTAATTTTTATTTAAAAACTAATAAAAACATAATAAAAACTAACTAAAATATACTAAAAACATACTAAAAACAATGCCAAAAAGCGTATAAATTATCCGCTCATCAGGCACGGAGTACTTTTTTGGTAAGTGCCTGTGCTCCAAGATGATTGCCACAGATGCCGCTGTGTACTTCTTCTAAAACTTCCTTTGTGTTGGAAGTCGGCACACATTTTATCAATGGTATTGACATTCCTCTTTTGTATAGAGTATTGTTTATGATAGTGTAGTATTATGCCTCTCATTTTAACCTCTTTGCCTCCTTTTTATCTGCAGGGAGTGCTTCTGTTTTGAGGTAGTTGATTATGGGAGTCATCCATCCTTGGTCTAAACCTGTTACGGCTAGGACCTTTTCTTCGGAGATTGATGGGTTCTGTAGCATTTCCTGGATGAGGCTTCTGTTGTTGCCCCCTGGTTTGGTGCTGGCTAGTTTTGAGAGCACATCAGCTCATGCATTTTGTTCCCGAGGTATGTGGCAGACCTCATATCCCCCGAATTGTTCGAACTTTTCCATAGTTTTGTCCAAGTACTTTTTCATAGTGGGATCTTTGGCTTGGTAGCTCCCTGTTATTTGTGAGGTGACTACTTGTGAGTCGCTGAAGATGGTAAGTTTTTTGAGCTCCAACCTCTTTAGCCAGCTTCAAACCAGCTAGTAGTGCCTCATATTCGGCTTGATTGTTTGAAGCGGGGAATCCAAACTTGAGGGAAAGTTCAATTTGGGTTCCCTGGTCGCTTTCTATTATTACGCCTGCGCCACTTTCTGTTTTGTTTGAAGAACCGTCTACGTATAGATTCCATTATGTAGGGATTTTCGGGGTGTTTGTAAACTCAGCAATGAAGTCAGCCAGATACTATGATTTAATGGCTGTCCGAGCTTCATATTGAAGGTCAAATTTGGACAACTCGACTGCCCATTGCAGGATCCTTCTTTCTAAGTCTGTTTTCTGCAAGATGCCTTTTATGGGCTGGTGGGTCCGAACCCTGATGATGTGGGCTTGGAAGTATGGACGAAGTCATCGAGATGTTAATATGAGAGCATAGGCAAATTTTTCTATTTTTTGGTAGTTCAGTTCGGACCCTTGTAGTGCTTTACTGATGAAGTATATGGGTTGTTGTCCACTGTTGTCTTCTCAGACCAGTGCTGAGGCTATTGCCCGATTTTCTACTGTGAGGTACAATACAAGTGGTTCTCCTTCCCGTGGCCGAGTTAGGATAGGTCGTTGTCCCAGGAATCTTTTGAAATCTTGGAATGCCTGCTCGCACTCCGTTGTCCATTCGAATCTTTTTCCCTTCCTTAGAGTGGCGTAGAAGGGTAGGGATCTTATTGCCGATTCGGCTAGGAATCTGGACAAGGCTGCCAGTCTTCCGTTGAGTTGTTGTACCTCTTTGACACAGGTTGGACTCTTCATGTCGAGTATAGCCCGGTATTTATCCGGGTTTGCCTCGATTCCTCTTTGTGTGAGCATAAAACCCAAGAATTTATCGGTTTCCACTGCGAAGGTGCATTTTGCCGGGTTAAGTCGCATGCCATGCCTTCTTATAATGTCGAACACTTGAGTGAGGTCGGTCAACAATGACTCCTCACTTTGTGTCTTTATTAACATGTCATCCACGTAGACTTCCATGACTTTTCCGATGTGGTCTGCAAAAACTTTATTCATCAGTCTTTGATATGTGGCTCCTGCATTTTTGAGTCCAAATGGCATGACGATGTAGCAGTAATTTGCTTTCGGGGTTAAGAATGAGGTTTTTTCTTGGTCAAGTGGGTACATCGGGATTTGATTGTTTTCCGAATAGGCGTCCATAAACGAGAGGTATTTGTATCCGGAGGAGGCATCCACCAGGGCGTCAATACTTGGAAGTGGATAGGAATCTTTTGGGCAGGCTTTGTTGAGATCAGTGTAGTCTGTGCACATCTGCCACTTTCCATTTGATTTTTTCACCAAGACGACATTAGCTAGCCATAGTGGGTATTTGACTTCTCTTATGAATCCTGCCTCCAGTAGAGCTTGTACCTGCTCTTCCACAGCTTGAAATTGTTCTGGCCTGAGCTTTTTACGTCTCTGCTATACTGGCCGAGATCCTGGGTAAACTGCCAGCTTATGGCACATTAACTTAGGGTCTATGCCTGGCATGTCTGCGGCCTTCCATGTAAAGAGGTCGACATTATCTCGTAAGAACTGTACAAGTGATTCTTTTATGTCTCCTTTTAGGATCGTGCCGATATTGGTTGTTTTTTGTGGGACATCTCTGATCTGGACCTTTTCTACTTTGCCTTCGGGTTGTGGACGGAGTTCTTCCCGCCCTCGAACTCCACCGAGCTCGATGGTGTGGAATTCTTCTCCTCTGCCTCTGAGGTTTAGACTTTCATTATAACAGCGGTGCGCTGTCTTCTGGTCTGCTTTTATTGTAGCTATTCCTTCTGTGGTTGGGAACTTCATGCATAGATGTGGAGTCGAGACTACTGTGCCGAGCTGATTTAATGTTGTCCGACCTATTAAGGCATTGTAGGCTGAACTCACGTCAACCACGATGTAGTCTATTTTGAACGTCCTTGACTGGTTTCCTTTTTCAAAGGTCGTGTGTAGTGAGATGTACCCTAGTGGTTGGATTGGGGTGTCTCCCAGCCCGAACAGGCTGTTCGGATATGCTCTGAGTTCTTTTTCTTCTAGGCTGAGTTTGTCAAAGGCAGTTTTGAACAAGATATCGGCGAAGCTTCCCTGTTCTACCAGTGTGCGGTGGAGATTTGCGTTGGCCAATATGATAGTAATGACCATGGGATCATCATGTCCTGAGATGATACCAGCTGTGTCCTCTTTAGTAAAAGTAATTGTGGGGATGTCGGGTGCTTCCTCTTTTCCCTCGACATGATATACTTCTTTAAGATATCTTTTACGAGATGATTTGGAGATCCCTCCTCCCGCAAATCCTCCGTGTATCATGTGGACGTGTCTCTCTGGTGTACGAGGTGGTTGCTCAGTTCATCCCACATCTTCGTCCCTTCTTCTTTTTCTTTGCTCATCGACTCGGCTGGCTAAGTATCGATCTAATTTCCCCTCTCTTACCAATTTTTCTATGACATTTTTTAAGTCGAAGCATTCGTTGGTGGAATGTCCATAGATTCGATGGTATTCACAATATTCAGTCCGATTTCCTCCTCCTTTTTTGCTTTTGAGTGGTCGAGCTGGGGGTATTTTTTTCAGTATGGCAAACTTCTCTGTAGACATCCACAAGGGACACCCGAAGAGGGGTGTAATGGTGGTATTTTTGATCTTTTCCCCATGTTGATCTTCCTTTTTCTTGGATTCTTTGTTCTTATCTCGGGAGGAGTAGGAGAATCCGGATTTTGAGGTCTCTCCTAGTCGAGAGTTTTCCTTCATGTTGATGTACTTCTCCGCTCGTTCTTGTACTTCATTTAGAGATGTGGGATGTTTTTTTGATATAGAGTGGCTAAAAGGCCCCTCTCGTAAGCCATTAATGAGACCCATAATTGCTGCTTTTGTGGGCAGACTTTGTATGTCTAGACATGCTTTGTTGAATCTTTCCATGTAGCTGCGGAGACTTTCCCGATCCCCTTGTTTGATCCCTAATGGACTTAGGGCATGCTTAGTTTTGTCTTTCTAGATAGGGAGTCTGACTAGAAACTTCTTGGCTAAATCATCGAAGCTTAAGATGGACCTAGGGGGTAGATTGTCGAACCATTTAATCGCTGTTTTTGTTAAGGTAGTCAGGAAGGCTTTGCAGCGGACTGCATCTGAGGCGTCAGTGAGGTACATTCGACTTCTGAAATTTCTGAGGTGATGGCTGGGATCTGCCGTGCCATCGTATAAAGTCATGTTGGAAAGTTTAAAGTCCTTTGGGATTTTGGTCTTCATGATCTCTTTGGTAAATGGATCTTGGTCCTTGGGGGAGCTATCCTCATGGGTGGATCGAGTAGTTTTGGCTTTGAAATCGGCTTCGAGCTTTAGGAGTTTGTCCTCTAATTCCCGGTGTCGCCTTACTTCCCTTCATAGGTCTCTCTCAGCTTCTCGTTGACGTTGAGCTTCTTTTTCAAGTTGTTTTAGACGGTCTTGAAGCGCCTCCATGACTCCCGTGTTTGGTGAATTCTTGTCTCCATTAGGTTGTGGGATATCTTTGGGTGTAGTGTCCGCGTTCTGTCTTCTAGATCCGAGTCACGGTCATTGTCAAGGTTGTCCGTCATGATGATGGGATGACTTCCAGGATCCCCGGCAACGGCGCCAATGTTCTGAGGGTTACCTGAAACTGTAGGTCGATCTCGGACGAGATCTTCTGTGCTGGTCGGAGCTGACGTATCCGGCTGGTGGGTGGCAACCGGAGCAGTCGCGTCCGACTTGTTTGACTGGCTGGCTGCTGATCCTTTGTCACCGGAGGGTGGTGGTACCTGCAAGGGACTCCGATGCTTAAATTAGCAAGGGTATTGAGCAGGTTTTTTTAGTAGAATCAAAGTATGAGTTATACATGGGTGCTCCAGTGTATTTATAATGGTAAGGAGTGACCTTTCTGGAGATATGATAGTTATCTTATCTTATCTTATCTTTGAGTGAAGTCATCTTATCTTTAAGAGAACCGCCCTTATCTCTATAGGCTTAGGCGGCCTTTGGATTTGGGTCATGTTCCTCTGTTTGGGCCCAATTTGGGCTTTTCCTGGTGATTTGACAGAGCTCTTTGAGAAGAGATCGGATAGTCTGACCTGAAAAGGTGGGTTGACTTTGTCTCCAAACATCCCGGGTCGGAGAGCTCGACCCAGGGTATGAACAGATGGTGATCTCAATTACCTATGTCTATCCAAGAGTTATTTTCCTTTATTTTATTAGTTCTTACCATTTACTTTCTTGTTGGTTACTTTTCTTGTCAAACTATAAACTCAAACCCCCTTGCATTTTCATAGCCAATAATTGATCACTTCATTACAATTCCTTGTGAGACGACCCGAGGTTTAAATACTTCGGTTAATTCTTATTTGGGGTTTGTACTTGTGACAACTCAAATTTTTTATGTGAGAATTGTTTGTTGGTTTGGAGCTATGCTTACAACGAAGTTCTTATTTCTATAAGAGAAATTCTAAACCAACACGACAATTTTCTCATTATCAAAATGGCGCCGTTACTGGGGAATTGTAATAGTTTTATGTTATTTGCTATTGTATATATGTTAATATGCTTCTTTGCTTGTTTTTGCTTGTTTTAGGAGTTAGTTTTTATTAGTTCTTATTAGTATTTGTTTTATTTTCTCTTGCCACTATGAATTTTCATCACTTTGGCCATGAGTTTGGTTCAAACTATGTTGTAGGAAATGGAAGCTTCAATGAGGATGTGCATCAAGGATTTGAAAATCAAAGATGGGAGGAGCCCTAAGCTTATGAACAACCTTCTTGGCAACAACCTCCTTCCAAACCAAGTTTGACAAAAGTGTTTAGGGATATGACTACTCTCCTCACAGAGATATGCAAGGATCGAAAAGTATTTTATTCCATCCAAGCCGTTCAAGCGTCACCCCAGCATGACTACTCTCTGGATTCTTATGGGAATAATCCTAATCCTAATGCATATCAATCTAATGGTTATGGTGACCCTTATTGTGATTGTCAACAACCACCACCATATGCCTATGAACCTCCTCCTCAACATAATTTTGAACCACCTTACTCACAAGCCCTTTTTCACCAAACATCTCCATATGACCCTAATCCTTACCCACCATACCAACCACCTTATGAACCATATGAAGAACCACCCCAATTCAATCCCCAATACCCTCAAGAACCACCACCTCCATACTATTACCAAGATGAACCACCTCCAATGTATGATAACTCTCAACTACAAGATGAATCACCTCCCATATTTGAAAAATTTATGGCTCAGTTTGCTGAAATCACTGCCACCTTGGAATCATGGGGCTCATGCAACAAGCAAAGTGATGAGCGGATAATTTATACGCTTTTGGCATTGTTTTTAGTATGTTTTTAGTATATTTTAGTTAGTTTTTATTATGTTTTTATTAGTTTTTAAATAAAAATAACATTTTTGGACTTTACTATGAGTTTGTGTATTTTTCTGTGATTTCAGGTATTTTCTGGCTGAAATTGAGGGACCTGAGCAAAAATCTGATTCAGATGCTGAAAAAGGACTGCAGATGCTGTTGGATTCTGACCTCCCTGCACTCGAAGTGGATTTTCTGGAGCTACAGAAGCCCAATTGGCGCGCTCTCATATATAATAGTCCATACTTTGCTCAAGATTTAATGGCCCAAACTGGCGTTCCAAGTCAGCTTAAGAATTCTGGCGTCAAAACGCTAGAACTGGCACAAAAGCTGGAGTTAAAAGCCCAAACTGAAACAAAAGCTGGTGTTTAACTCCAAGAAAAGTCTCTACACATGAAAGCTTCAATGCTCAGCCCAAGCACACACCAAGTGGGCCCGGAAGAAGATTTCTGCATTAATTACCTATTTCTGTAACCCTAGGCTACTAGTTTTCTATAAATAGGACCTTTTGCTATTGTATTTTCAGACTTTGATAGACCTTTTCACGTTTGGGGGCTGGCCTCACGGCCATGCCTAGACCCTTTTGTTCTTATGTATTTTCAACGGTGGAGTTTCTATACCCCATAGATTAAGGTGTGGAGCTTTGCTGTTCTTCATGAATTAATGCAAAGTACTATTATTTTTCTATTCAATTCAAGTCTATTTTTCACCAAGATATTCATTCGTACCCAAGAACATGATGAATGTGATGATTATGTGACACTCATCACCATTCTCACCTATAAACGCGTGCCTGACAACCACTTCTGTTTTACATGCAAACAAGCTTGAATGTGTATCTCTTGGGTTTCTAATCTAAGATTAGAACCTTCGTGGTATAGGCTAGAATTATTGGCGGCCATTCCTGAGATCCGGAATGTCTAAACCTTGTCTGTGGTATTCTGAGTAGGATCTGGGAAGGGATGACTGTGACGAGCTTCAAACTCGCAAGTGTTGGGCGTGTGACAGACGCAAAAGGATTAATGGATCCTATTCCAACATGATCGAGAACCGACAGATGATTAGTCGTGCGGTGACAACGTGCGTAGAACATTTTCACTGAGAGGACGGGAAGTAGCAATTGACAACGGTGATGCCCAACATAAAGCTTTCCATGGAAGGGAGTATGAATGATTGGAAGAAGGCAATAGGAAAGCAGAGGTTCAAGAGGAACAAAGCATCTTCATACGCTTATCTGAAATTCCTACCAATGAATTGCATAAGTATCTCTATCTCTATCTCTATCTTTATTTTATGTTTTATTCATATTTTAATTATCAATCCTCCATAACCATTTGAATCTGCCTGACTGAGATTTACAAGATGACCATAGCTTACTTCAAGCCGACAGTCTCCGTGGGATCGACCCTTACTTACGTAAGGTATTACTTGGACGACCCAGTGCACTTGCTGGTTAGTTGTGCGGAATTGTGACAAAGTGTGATTCACGTTTGAGAGCTCCAAGTCTTTGGCGCCATTGTTGATGATCACCATTTCGTGCACCAAGTTTTTGGCGCCGTTGCCGGGGAATGTTCGAGTTTGGACAACTGGCGGCTCATCTTGTTACTTAGATTAGGTACTTTTCTTTTTATTTTTCCAAATTTTTAAGAATGAATTCTAGAGTTTCAAGGTGATGTTCTTATCATCACAAAAGCTGATTGATTCTCATCAATTTAGCTACTGAATGTAATGTCCTGCTGAAGCTTGGCTAACCATGTCTAATCTTTTTTGACTGAAGCTTTAGACTAACATTGCATGATTCCTGGAATTCTTATTAAAAGTTTTGAATCTCTTTATTCTCTTTTCCATATAATTTTTGAAAAATCACAAAAAAAATTTATAAAATCATAAAATCAAAAATATTTTTATGTCTCTTGTTTGAGTCTAGTGTCTAATTTTTAAGTTTGGTGTCTTGCATGCATTGTTTATTTGATCTTAGTTGCATTTTTTATTGTTTCTCATCATTAAAAATTCAAAAATATTTTCAAAATTTTGTCTTTTCAAGTCAATAATACAGAGAATTAAAGATTCAGAACATTCAGCAGACGAATTAAATAGAAAAAGCTGGGCGTTCAAAATGCCCAGTGAAGAAGGAAATCTGGCGTTTAAACACCAGCCAGGGTACCTGGCTGGGTGTTTAACGCCCAAAAAGGTAGCATTTTGGGTGTTAAACGCCAGAATGGATACCATTCTGGGCGTTTAACACCAGGAGGACACTAGAGGGAAGATTTTGTTTTTAATTCAAATTTTTTTCAAATCTTCATAATTTTTCAAAATCAAATCTTTTTCAAATCATATATTTTCAATCACATCTCTTCAAAATCAATTTCTTTCCATTTTTTTTAATTATTTCCAAAAATCCTTGCTACAATTAGTGATTTACTTCAAAATTTTCAAGTTGTTACTTGCCTATTAAGAAAGGATCAAATTTTAAATTTTAGAATCATATCTTTTAATTTCTTGTTAGTCAAGTAATCAACTTTAATTTTAAAACTTTCTTTTTTTAATTTGACTTTCAATCATATCTTCTCAATCATATCTTTTGAATCACATCTTTTTCAAAATTAATTTTCAATCATATCTTTTTAGTTTCTAATTTCAAAATCTTTTTCAAAATCACTTAATTTCTTTCCCAATCTTAATTTTCGAAAATCTCAATCAAATTTTCAAATTTATTTTTATTATTTTAAAAAATCTTTTACTTTAATTTCGAAAATTCTTCCCCTCTTCTCATATCCTTCTATTTAAGGGACTAACACTCCTCCTCAAGGTGCAATTCGAACTCTATCCTTCTTGATAAGTTCGAATTCTCTTCTATCTACCTTCTCCTTCTATTCTTCTTTTCCTCTGATACCTCAAGGAATCTCTATACTGTAACATAGAGGATTCCATACTTTCTTGTTCTCTTCTCTGTCATATGAGCAAGAACAAGGACAAAAGCATTCTTGTTGAGGCTGATCCTGAACCTGAAAGGACCTTGAAGTGAAAGCTAAGAGAAGCTAAAGTACAACTCTCTGTAGAGGACCTAACAGAGCTTTTCAAACAAGAAGAAGCCATGGTAGCTGAAAACAACAACAATGCCAACAATGCAAGGAAGGTGCTTGGTGACTTTACTGCACCTACTCCCGACTATGGGAGAATCATCTCAATCCCTGCCATTGGAGCAAACAACTTTGAGCTTAAGCCTCAATTAGTTTCTCTAATGCAACAGAATTGCAAGTTTTATGGACTTTCATTGGAAGATCCTCATCAGTTCTTAGCTGAATTTTTGCAAATCTGTGACACTGTCAAGACCAATGGGGTTGATCCTGAGGTCTACAGACTTATGCTCTTTCCTTTTGCTGTAAGAGATAGAGCTAGGACATGGTTGGATTCACAACCCAAAGAAATCCTGAACTCTTGGGAAAAGCTAGTCAATGCCTTCTTGGCAAAGTTCTTTCCACCTCAAAAATTGAGCAAGCTTAGAGTGGAAGTCCAAACCTTCAGACAGAAGGAAGGAGAATCCCTCAATGAAATTTGGGAAAGATACAAGCAATTGATCAGAAGGTGTCCTTCTGACATGCTTTCTGTATGGAGCATCATAGGTATCTTCTATGATGGTCTGTCTGAACTGTCCAAGATGTCATTGGACAGCTCTGCTGGAGGATCTCTTCATCTAAAGAAGACGCCTGCAGAAGCTCAGGAACTCATTGAGATGGTTGCGAATAACCAATTCATGTACACTTCTGAAAGGAACCCTGTGAATAATGGGACAAATCAGAAGAAAGGAGTTCTTGAGAGTGATACTCTGAATGCCATATTGGCTCAGAATAAAATATTGACTCAGCAAGTCAATATGATTTCTCAAAGTCTGTCTGGAATGCAAGCTACACCAGGCAGTACTAAGGAAGCCTCCCCTGAAGAAGAAGCTTATGATCTTGAGAACCCAGCAATGGAAGAGGTGAATTACATGGGAGATTTATATGGAAACACCTATAATCCTTCATGGAGAAATCATCCAAATCTCTCATGGAAGGACCAACAGAGGCCTCAACAAGGCTTCAATAACAATAATGGTGGAAGAAACAGGTTTAGCAATAGCAAGCCTTTTCCATCATCTTCTCAGCAACAGACAGAGAATTCTAAGCAGAGCCACTCTGACTTAGCAACTATAGTCTCTGATCTAATTAAAACCACTCAAAGTTTCATGAATGAAACAAGGTCCTCCATTAGAAATTTGGAGGCACAAGTGGGTCAGCTGAGTAAGAAAATTACTGAACTCCCTCCTAGTATTCTCCCAAGCAATACAGAAGAGAATCCAAAGAGAGAGTGCAAGGCCATAAACATGTCTCTCATGGCCGAACCTGGAGAGGAGGAAGAGGCAGTGATCTCCACTGAGGAAGACCTCAATGGACGTCCACTGGCCTCCATGGAATTCCCTGATGAGAAACCATGAGAATCTGAGGCTCACACAAAGACCATAGAGATTCCATTGAATTTACTCCTGCCATTCATGAGCTCTGATGAGTATTCTTCCTCTGAAGAGGATGAAGATGTTACTAAAGAGCAAGTTGCTAAGTACCTTGGAGCAACCATGAAGCTAAACGCCAAGTTATTTGGTAATGAGACTTGTGAGAATGAACCTCCATTGCTCACTAAAGAACTGGATGACTTGACTAGGCAGAAATTACCTCTGAAGAGACAAGATCCTGGAAAGTTCTCAATACCTTATACCATAGGCACCATGACCTTTGAGAAGGCTCTGTGTGACCTAAGGTCAAGCATAAACCTCATGCCTCTCTCTGTAATGGAGAAGCTAGGGATCATTGAGGTACAAGCTGCAAGAATCTCACTGGAGATGGCAGACAATTCAAAGAAACAGGCTTATGGACTTGTAGAGGATGTCTTGGTAAAGGTTGAAGGCAACTACATCCCTGCTAATTTCATAATCCTAGAGACTGAGAAGTGTATGGATAAATCCATCATCCTTGGCAGACCCTTCCTAGCCACAGCAAAAGCTGTAATTGATGTTGACAGAGGAGAATTGATCATTCAAGTGAATGAAGACTCCTTTGTGTTTAAAGCTCAAGGATATCCCTCTGTAACCATGGAGAGGAAGCATGAAGAGCTTCTCTCAATACAGAGACAAACAGAGCCCCACAGTCAAACTCTAAGTTCGGTGTTGGGAGGCCACAACCAAACTTTAAGTTTGGTGTTGAACCCCCACATTCAAACTCTAAAGTTTGGTGTTGGGAGGTTCCAACATTGCTCTAAACATCTGTGAGGCTCCATGAGAGCCCACTGTCAAGCTATTGACATTAAAGAAGCGCTTATTGGGAGGCAACCCAATCTTTAATTATCTACGTTAAATTTCTATTTTCTTTTGTTACTTTATGTTTTCTGTAGGTTGATGATCATGTGAAGTCACAAAAAAACAATTGAAAAAGCAAAAATAGAAGGAAAAACAGTATTAAAAATAGAACACCGTGGAGGAGAAACTTACTGGTGTTTAAACGCTAGTAAGGGTAGCGGAATGGGCGTTAAACGCCCAGTCTAGCACCATTCTGGGTATTCAACGCCAGAAATGGGCACCAGACTGGCGTTTAACGCCAGGAATGGGCAAGAAGCTGGCGTTAAACGCCAGAAATGGGCAGCAGCCTGGTGTTTAACGCCAGGATTGGCAGAAAGGGGCATTTTTGCACGCCACTTGGTGCAGGGATGAGATATCCTTGACACCTCAGGATCTGTGGACCCCACAGGATCCCCACCTACCCCACCTCTCTCTCTCTTCTTCACCCATTGGTACGCGAAATTGTGATTACACTTTAATTATGTAAAGTTCATTGCTCTTTCTTTCCCTGGAAATGGCACCAAAAACATGATGCCAAAACCACGGTTCACAACTCCGTGTAACTGACCAGCAAGTGCACTGGGTCGTCCAAGTAATACCTTACGTGAGTAAGGGTCGAATCCCACGCAGATTGTTGGTATGAAGCAAGCTATGGTCACCTTGTAAATCTCAGTCAGGCGGATATCAAATGGTCATGGAGTTTTCGAAAATAATATAATAAAATAGGGATAGAAATACTTATGTAAATCATTGGTGAGAAATTCAGATAAGCGAATATAGATGCTTTCGTTCCTCTGAACCTCTGCTTTCCTGCTATCTTCATCCAATCAGTCTTACTCCTTTCCATGGCTGGCTTTATGTGATACATCACCATTGTCAATGGCTACTTTCGGTCTTCTCTCGGGAAAATGATCCAAATGCCCTGTCACGGCACGGCTAATCGTCTGGAGGCATCACCCTTGTCAATGGCTTCACCTTATCCTCTCAGTGAAAATGGTCAACGCACCCTGTCACGGCACGACTATTCATCTGTCGGTTCTCGATCATGCTGGAATAGGATTTACTATCCTTTTGCGTCTGTCACTACGCCCGGCAATCGCGAGTTTGAAGCTCGCCACAGTCATTCAATCATTGAATCCTACTCGGAATACCGCAGACAAGGTTTAGACCTTCCGGATTCTCTTGAATGCCGCCATCATTCTAGCTTACACCACGAAGATTCTGATTTAGAGATCTAAGAGATACTCATTCAGTCGAAGGTAGAACGGAAGTGGTTGTCAGGCACGCGTTCATAGGGAATGATGATGATTGTCACGTTCATCACATTCATGTTGAAGTGCGAATGAATATCTTGGAAGCAAAATAAGATGAATTGAATAGAAAACAGTAGTACTTTGCATTATTCTTTGAGGAACAGCAGAGCTCTACACCTTAATCTATGGAGTGTAGAAACTCTACCGTTAAAATTACATAAGTGAAAGGTCCAGGCATGGCCAAGATGGCCAGCCCCTCTGATCTAAGAACTAGGCATCCAAAGATGTCTAATACAATAGTAAAAGGTCCTATTTATAATAAACTAGTCACTAGGGTTTACATAAGTAAGTAATTGATGCATAAATCCACTTCTGGGGCCCACTTGGTGTGTGCTTGGGCTGATCCTTAACTTTTCACGTGCAGAGGCCATTTGTGGAGTTGAACGCCAGGTTTTGATCCATTTCTGGCGTTCAACTCTGGTTTTTGATCCATTTCTGGCGCTGAACTCCAGAATTGGGCAGATAGCTGGTGTTGAACGCCAGTTTGCGTCGTCTATTCTTGGCCAAAGTATGGACTATTATATATTTCTGGAAAGCCCTGGATGTCTACTTTCCAACGCAATTGGAAGCGCGCCATTTCGAGTTCTGTAGCTCCAGAAAATCCATTTTGAGTGCAGGGAGTTCAGAATCCAACAGCATCAGCAGTCCTTCTTCAACCTCTGAATCTGATTTTTGCTCAAGTCCCTCAATTTCAGCCAGAAAATACCTGAAATCACAGAAAAACACACAAACTCATAGTAAAGTCCAGAAATGTGAATTTAACATGAAAACTAATGAAAACATCCCTAAAAGTAACTAGATCCTACTAAAAACATACTAAAAACAATGCCAAAAAGCGTATAAATTATCCGCTCATCACAACACCAAACTTAAATTGTTGCTTGTCCCCAAGCAACTGAAAATCAAATAGGATAAAAAGAAGAGAATATACTATAAATTCCAAACTATCAATGAAACATAGCTTCAATCATATGAGCGGGACTTATAGCTTTTTGCCTCTTGAATAGTTTTGGCATCTCACTTTATCCATTGAGGTTCAGAATGATTGGCATCTATAGGAACTCAGAGTTCAGATAGTGTTATTGACTCTCCTAGTTCAGTATGATGATTCTTGAACACAGCTATTTTATGAGTCTTGGCCGTGGCCCTAAGCACTTTGTTTTCCAGTATTACCACCGGATACATAAATGCCACAGACACATAATTGGGTGAACCTTTTCAGATTGTGACTCAGCTTTGCTAGAGTCCCCAATTAGAGGTGTCCAGGGTTCTTAAGCACACTCTTTTTTTGCTTTGGACCTTGACTTTAACCGCTCAGTCTCAAGTTTTCACTTGACACCTACACGCCACAAGCACATGGTTAGGGACAACTTGGTTTAGCCGTTTAGGCCAGGATTTTATTCCTTTAGGCCCTCCTATCCACTGATGCTCAAAGCCTTGGGATCCTTTTTATTTCCCTTGCCTTTTGGTTTTAAGGGTTATTGGCTTTTTGCTCTTGCCTCTTGGTTTTAAGAGCTTTTTGGCTTTTTCTGCTTGCTTTTTCTTTTTTTTTTCTATTTTTTTCGCCTATTTTATATTGTTTTTTTTTCTGCAAGCTTTGTTCTTTGCTGCTTTTTCTTGCTTCAAGAATCATTTTTATGATTTTTCAGATTATCAAATAACATGTCTCCTAGTCATCATTCTTTCAAGAGCCAACATATTTAACATTCTTAAACAACAACTTCAAAAGACATATGCACTGTTCAAGCATACATTCAGAAAACAAGAAGCATTGTCACCACATCAATATAATTAAGCTAAGTTCAAGGATAAATTCGAAACTCACGTACTTCTTGTTCTTTTGAATTAAAATATTTTTCATTTAAGAGAGGTGATGGATTCATAGGATATTCATAACCTTAAGACAAAGTTACTAACTACTAATGATCATTTAATGAAGACACAAACATAGATAAGCACATAACATAGAAAACAAAAAACAGAAGAAATAAGAACAAGGAATGAATCCACCTTAGTGATGGTGGCGTTTCCTTCTTGAGGAACAAATAATGTCCTTGAGCTCTTCTTTGTCTCTTCCTTGCCTTTGTTGCTCCTCCTTCATTGCTTTTAGATCTTCTCTGATTTCATGAAGGATGATGGAGTGCTCTTGATGTTCCACCCTTAGTTGCTTCCAATAATTGTGTGGAAGAAAATGTATCCCCTGAGGTATCTCAGGGATCTCTTGATTTGCAGTCAAATGTTCTACCACTGAGCTATAGACCCCTGATGGAAGCTTTTGTCTTCCCTTTCCTCTTTCTAGAGGTTTTTCTAGCCTTAGGTGCCATCAATGGTTATGGAAAAAAATAAAAAAGCTATGCTTTTACCACACCAAACTTAGAATGTTGCTCGCCCTCGAGCAAAAGAAGAAAGAATAGAAGAAGAAGAAGAAGAAGAAGAAGATATGGAGGAGATGGATGGATGTGTGTATTCGGCCATATGGGTGGGAGAGAGATGTTGAATTTTGAAGGTAGTGGGTGTATGGATGTGAGTGGTAAATGGAAAACAGAAGGGATGATCATGAATGGAAAGAGAGATGATGAGGTAAGTGGGGATCATGTGGGGTCCACAGATCCTGAGATGATCCTGTGGGGTCCACAGATCCTGAGGTGTCAAGGCATTTACATCCCTGCACCAATTTAGGCATGTAAAATGCCCTTGCACACAACTCTGGGCGTTCAGCGCCAGGTTGGTGCCCATTCTAGGCGTTCAACGCCCATTTGTTGCCATTTCTGGCGTTGAACGCCAGAACCATGCTTGTTTTGGGCGTTCAGCGCCAGGATGCTGCCCATTTTGGGCGTTCAGCGCCAGAACCATGCTTTGTTCTGGCGTTGAACGTCAGACAGGTGCTTCCTCCAGGGTGTGATTTTTCTTCTGCTGTTTTTGATTCCGTTTTCAATTTTTATATTTATTTTGTGACTCCACATGATCATGAACCTATAAAGACATATAACTAAGAAAAATATAGTTAGATAAAAATTGGGTTGCCTCCCAACAAGCGCTTCTTTAATGTCAGTAGCTTGACAGTGGGCTCTCATGGAGCCTCACAGATATGCAGAGCTTTGTTGAGACTCTCCAACACCAAACTTAGAGTTTGGATATGGGAGTTCACAACAAACTTAGAGTTTGGTTGTGGCCTCCCAACACCAAACTTAGAGTTTGACTGTGGAGGCTTTATTTGACTCTGCTTTGAGAGAAGCTTTTCATGCTTCCTCTTCATGGTTGCAGAGGGAGATCCTTGAGTTTTAAACACAAGGGAGTCCTCATTCCATTGAAGGACTAGTTCACCTCTGTCAACATCAATCACAGCTCTTGCTGTGGCTAGGAAAGGTCTTCCTAGGATGATGGATTCATCCTCTTCCTTTCCAGTATCCAGGACTATGAAATCAGCAGGGATGTAAAGGCCTTCAACCTTTACTAACACGTCCTCTACTTGTCCATAAGCCTGTTTTCTTGAATTGTCTGCCATCTCTAATGAGATTTTAGCAGTTTGCACCCCATAGATTCCCAGTTTCTCTATTATAGAGAGGGGCATGAGGTTTATCCCTGAACCAAGGTCACACAGAGCCTTAAAGATCATGGTGCCTATGGTACAAGGTATTATGAACTTTCCAGGATCCTGTTTCTTCTGAGGCAATGTCAGTTGATCCAGATCACTTAGTTCATTGGTGAACAAGGGAGGTTCATCTTCCCAAGTCTCAATACTAAATAATTTGGCATTCAGCTTCATGATTGCACCAAGGAACTTGGTAGCTTGCTCTTCAGTAACATCCTCATTCTCTTCAGAAGAGGAATACTCATCAGAGCTCATGAAGGGCATAAGGAGGTTCAATGGAATCTCTATGGTCTCTAGATGAGCCTCAGAGTCCTTTGGTTCCTCAGAGGGAAGCTCCTTATTGATCACTGGACGTCCCAGGAGGTCTTCCTCCTTGGGATTCACGTCCTCCTCTCCCTCATTGGGTTCAGCCATTTTGGTTATGTCAATGGCCTTGCATTCTCCTTTTGGATTTTCTTCTGTATTGCTTGGGAGAGTGCTAGGAGGGATTTCAGTGATTCTTTTACTCAGCTGGCCCACTTGTGCTTCCAAATTTCTGATGGAAGACCTTGTTTCATTCATGAAACTCACAGTGGCCTTAGATAGATCAGAGACTAAGTTTGCTAAGCTAGATGGGTTCTGCTCAGAATTCTCTGTCTGTTGCTGAGTGGATGATGGAAAAGGCTTGCTATTGCTAAACCTATTTCTTCCACCATTATTAAAGCCTTGTTGAGGCTTTTGATCCTTCCATGAGAAATTTGGGTGATTTCTCCATGATGAGTTATAGGTGTTTCCATAAGGTTCACCTAAGTAATTCACCTCTGCTATTGCAGGGTTCTCAGGATCATAAGCTTCTTCTGCATGAGAAGCCTCTTGAGTACTGTTGGATGCAGCTTGCATTCCATTCAGACTCTGAGAAATCATATTGACTCGCTGAGTCAATATTTTGTTCTAAGCCAATATGGCATTCAGAGTATCAACTTCAAGAACTCCCTTCTTCATAGGCGTCCCATTATTTACAGGATTCCTTTCAGAAGTGTACATAAACTGGTTATTAGCAACCATGTCAATGAGTTCTTGAGCTTCTGCAGGTGTTTTCTTTAGGTGAATGGATCTACCTGCAGAAGTATCCAATGACATCTTTGATAACTCAGATAAACCATCATAGAATATATCCAGGATGGTCCATTCTGAGAGCATGTCAGAAGGACACTTTTTGGTCAGCTGCTTGTATCTTTCCCAAGCTTCATAGAGGGATTCACCTTCTTTCTGTCTGAAGGTCTGAACATCCACTCTAAGCTTGCTCAGCTTTTGAGGAGGAAAGAACTTGGCTAAGAAAGCCGTGACCAGCCTATCCCAAGAGTTCAGGCTATCTCTGGGTTGAGAATCCAACCACACTCTAGCTCTGTCTCTTTACAGCAAAAGGGAAAAGCATGAGCCTGTAGACTTCAGGATCTACTCTATTAGTCTTAACAGTATCACAGATCTGCAAGAATTCAGTTAAGAACTGAAAAGGATCTTCAGATGGAAGTCCATGAAACTTGCAGTTCTGCTGCATCAGAGAAACTAGCTGAGGTTTCAGCTCAAAGTTGTTTGCTCCAATGGTAGGAATGGAGATGCTTCTTCCATGTAAATTGGAATTAGGTGCAGTAAAGTCACCAAGCATTCTCCTTGCATTATTATTATTTTCGGCTGCCATCTCCTTTTCTTGTTCGATAATTTCTGACAGGTGCTTGCTGGTTTGTTGTAATTCAGCTTCTCTTAGTTTCCTCTTCAGAGTCCTTTCAGGTTCTGGATCTGCTTCAACAAGAATATTCTTGTCCTTGCTCCTGCTCATATGACAAAGAAGAGGGCACAGAAAAATAATAATAATAGAGATCCTCTTTTTTTTTTTTGTGAGTGAGGGAGAGATGTTAGTAGATGAATAAACAAATAGAAGGAGATGAGGGAGAAGAGAATTTTCGAAATTTATTTTTGAAAAAAAAGAGTTAGTAATTTTCGAAAATGGTTTTTGAAAAATGTTAGTAATTTTCGAAAAAATTTTTAAAATCAAAGATTAAAATAATTAGTTAATTAAAAAGAATTTTGAAAAAGAGGGAGATATTTTCGAAAATTAGAGAGAGAGAGAGAGTTAGTTAGGTAGTTTTGAAAAAGATAAGAAACAAACAAAAAGTTAATTAGTTAGTTGAAACAAATTTTGAAAATCAATTTTGAAAAGATAAGAAGATAGGAAGTTAGAAAAGATATTTTGAAATCACATTTTTGAAAAAGATAAGATAAGAAGATATTTTTTTGAAAAGATATGATTGAAATTAGTTTTTGAAAAAGATTTGATTTTTAAAATCACAATTAATGACTTGATTCACAAGAAATCACAAGATATGATTCTAGAACTTAAAGTTTGAATCTTTCTTAACAAGTAAGTAACAAACTTGAAATTTTTGAATCAAAACATTAATTGATTATGTTATTTTCAAAAATTTGATATGAAAATAAGAAAAAGATTTTTGAAAAACATTTTTGGAATTTTCGAAAATAACTAAAAAATTTGAAAAAGATTTGATTTTTGAAAAAGATTTTGAAAAAGATAAGATTTTCAAATTGAAAATTTGATTTGACTCATAAAAACAACTAGATTTTTAAAAATTTTTGAAAAAGTCAAATCTAATTTTCGAAATTTTAAGAGAGAAAAAGGGAAAGATATTTTTTTGATTTTTGAAATTTTTTTATAAAGATAGAGAAAAACAAGAAAAATGATGCAATGCATGAGAATTTTAGATCAAAACATGTGATGCATGCAAGAATGCTATAAATGTCAAGATGAACACCAAGAACACTATGAATGTTAAGATGAACACCAAGAATATATTTTTGAAAAATTTTTAATGCAAGGAAAACATGCAAGACACCAAACTTAGAATTATTTAATGCTTAGACACTAAGAATTCAAGAATGCATATGAAAAACAAGAAAAGACACAAAACATGCATATGCAAAGATCAAACAAGAAGACTTACCAAGAACAACTTGAAGATCATGAAGAACACTATGAATGCATGAAAATTTTCAAAAAAATGCAAGATGATTATGCAATTGACACCAAACTTATAACATGACTCAAGACTCAAACAAGAACACAAAAATATTTTTTTGATTTTTATGATTTTCTAAATTTTTTTTTTTTGTATTTTTTCGAAAATTATTTGGAAAAGAGAAAAATAAGGATTCAAAATTTTTAATATGAATTCCAGGAATCTTATGCTCTAAAGCTCCAATCAAAGGGTCAGGCATGGCTTAATAGCCAGCCAAGCTTTAGTATGTAACTCAGACATGACACGTCTAACATGCCCTACAGTTGTATTAGACATGGCTTTACAGCCAGCCATGCTTCATGAAACACTAGAATTCATTCTTAAAAATTCTGAAAAAAAATTATATTTTTGAAAACATTTTTATTAAAAAAATTTTTTTTCAAAAACAGGTGAGAAAATTTTGGAATATTTTTGAAAAATTTTTGAAAAGAAAACAAAAAGAAAGTTACCCAATCTAAGCAACAAGATGAATCGTCAGTTGTCCAAACTCGAACAATCCCCGGCAACGGCGCCAAAAACTTCGTACGCGGAATTGTGATTACACTTTAATTATGTAAAGTTCATTGCTCTTTCTTTCCCTGGAAATGGCGCCAAAAACATGATGCCAAAACCACGGTTCACAACTCCGTGTAACTGACCAGCAAGTGCACTGGGTCGTCCAAGTAATACCTTACGTGAGTAAGGGTCGAATCCCACGGATATTGTTGGTATGAAGCAAGCTATGGTCACCTTGTAAATCTCAGTCAGGCGGATATCAAATGGTCATGGAGTTTTCGAAAATAATATAATAAAATAGGGATAGAAATACTTATGTAAATCATTGGTGAGAAATTCAGATAAGCGAATAGAGATGCTTTCGTTCCTCTGAACCTCTGCTTTCCTGCTATCTTCATCCAATCACTCTTACTCCTTTCCATGGCTGGCTTTATGTGATACATCACCATTGTCAATGGCTACTTTCGGTCTTCTCTCGGAAAAATGATCCAAATGCCCTGTCACGGCACGACTAATCGTCTGGAGGTATCACCCTTGTCAATGGCTTCACCTTATCCTCTCAGTGAAAATGGTCAACGCACCCTGTCACGGCACAACTATTCATCTGTCGGTTCTCGATCATGCTGGAATAGGATTTACTATCCTTTTGCGTCTGTCACTACGCCCGGCAATCGCGAGTTTGAAGCTCGTCACAGTCATTCAATCATTGAATCCTACTCAGAATACCACAGACAAGGTTTAGACCTTCCAGATTCTCTTGAATGCCGCCATCATTCTAGCTTACACCACGAAGATTCTGATTTAGAGATCTAAGAGATACTCATTCAGTCGAAGGTAGAACGGAAGTGGTTGTCAGGCACGCGTTCATAGGGAATGATGATGATTGTCACGTTCATCACATTCATGTTGAAGTGCGAATGAATATCTTGGAAGCGAAATAAGATGAATTGAATAGAAAACAGTAGTACTTTGCATTATTCTTTGAGGAACAGCAGAGCTCTACACCTTAATCTATGGAGTGTAGAAACTCTACCGTTAAAATTACATAAGTGAAAGGTCCAGGCATGGCCGAGATGGCCAGCCCCTCTGATCTAAGAACTAGGCATCCAAAGATGTCTAATACAATAGTAAAAGGTCCTATTTATAATAAACTAGTCACTAGGGTTTACATAAGTAAGTAATTGATGCATAAATCCACTTCTGGGGCCCACTTGGTGTGTGCTTGGGCTGAGCCTTAACTTTTCACGTGCAGAGGCCATTTGTGGAGTTGAACGCCAGGTTTTGATCCATTTCTGGCGTTCAACTCTGGTTTTTGATCCATTTTCTGGCGCTGAACTCCAGAATTGGGCAGATAGCTGGCGTTGAACGCCAGTTTTCATCGTCTATTCTTGGCCAAAGTATGGACTATTATATATTTCTGGAAAGCCCTGGATGTCTACTTTCCAACGCAATTAGAAGCGTGCCATTTCGAGTTCTGTAGCTCCAGAAAATCCATTTTGAGTGCAGGGAGTTCAGAATCCAACAGCATCAGCAGTCCTTCTTCAACCTCTGAATCTGATTTTTGCTCAAGTCCCTCAATTTCAGCCAGAAAATACCTGAAATCACAGAAAAACACACAAACTCATAGTAAAGTCCAGAAATGTGAATTTAACATGAAAACTAATGAAAACATCCCTAAAAGTAACTAGATCCTACTAAAAATATACTAAAAACAATGCCAAAAAGCGTATAAATTATCCGCTCATCACCCATTCACCAATCACCTCAATACCTCTTCTCCAGAAACCCCTCACCTATCAAATCCCACCATTCTCTTCACCACTCACATCCATCCTTCATAAAACCCCACCTACCTCACCATTCAAATTCAAACCACTTTCCCACCCAAACCCACCCATAATGGCCGAACCATACCCCCCTCTCCACTCCTATATAAACCCATCTTCACTCCTTCATTTTCACACAACATACACACTACTTCTTCCCCTTGGCCGAAACACTAAGCCCCCTCCATCTCCTCTATTTCTTTTTCTTCTACTCTCTTCTTTCTTTTTTTGCTTGAGGACAAGCAAACCTTCTAAGTTTGGTGTGGTAAAAGTGTTGCTTTTTGTTTTTCCATAACCATTTATGGCACCTAAGGCCGGAGAAACCTCTAGAAAGAGGAAAGGGAAGGCAAAAGCTTCCACCTCTGAGTCATGGAAGATGGAGAGATTCATCTCAAGGGTGCACCAAGACCACTTCTATAAAGTTGTGGCCAAGAAGAAGGTGATCCCCGAGGTCCCTTTTAAACTCAAAAAGGGTGAATATCCGGAGATCTGACATGAGATTCAAAGAAGAGGTTGGGAAGTTCTCACCAACTCCATTCAACAAGTCGGAATCTTAATGGTTCAAGAGTTCTATGCCAATGCATGGATCACCAAGAACCATGATCAAAGTGTGAACCTGGACCCAAAGAATTAGCTTACAATAGTTCGGGGAAAATGCTTAGATTTTAGTCCAGAGAATGTAAGGTTGGCATTCAACTTGCCCATGATGCAAGGAGATGCACACCCCTACACTAGAAGGGTCAACTTTGATCAAAGGTTGGACCAAGTCCTCATAGACATCTGTGAAGAGGGCGCTCAATGGAAGAGAGATTCAAGAGGGAAGCCGGTTCAACTAAGAAGGCATGACCTCAAGCTCGTGGCTAGGGGATGGTTGGAGTTCATCCAACGCTCAATCATTCCCACTAGCAACCGGTCTGAAGTTACTATAGACCGGGCTATCATGATCCATAGCATCATGATTAGGGAGGAAGTAGAAGTTCACGAAGTTATATCCCAAGAACTCTATAAGGTGGTGGACAAGTCCTCTACTTTGGCAAGGTTAGCTTTCCCTCATCTCATTTGTCACCTCTGAAATTCAGCTGGAATTAACATAGAGGAAGACATCCTCATTAATGGGGATAAGCCCATCACTAAGAAAAGGATGGAGCAAACAAGAGATCCCACTCATGGACATGAGGAAATTCCTCACCATGAAATTCCTGAGATGCCTCAAGGGATGCATTTTCCTCCATAAAACTATTGGGAGCAAATCAACACCTCCCTAGGAGAATTAAGTTCCAACATGGGACAACTAAGGGTGGAGCACCAAGAGCATTCCATCCTCCTCCATGAAATTAGAGAAGACCAAAGAGTCACGAGAGAGGAGCAACAAAGGCAAGGAAGAGACATTGAGGAGCTCAAGCACTCCATTAGATCTTCAAGAGGAAGAACAAGCCGCCATCACTAAGGTGGACCCGTTCTTTAATCTCCTTGTTCTTTATTTTCTATTTTTCGAATTTTTATGCTTTATGTTTATTTATGTTTGTGTCTTTATTACATGATCACTAGTGTCTAAGTGTCTATGCCTTAAAGCAATGAAAATGAATCCATCACCTTTCCCAAATGAAAAATGTTTTTAATTGAAAAAGAAAAAGAAGTGCATGAATTTCGAATTTTATAACAGATTAATTATTTTGATGTGGTGGCAATACTTTTGTCTTTCTGAATGAATGCTTGAACAGTGCATATTTTTGAATTTGTTGTTCATGAATGTTATAATTGTTGGCTCTTGAAAGAATGATGGAAAAGGAGAAATATTATTTGATAATCTGAAAAATCATAAAATTAATTCTTGAAGCAAGAAAAATCAGTGAAAAGCTTGCAGAATATATATATATATATATATATATATATATATATATATATATATATATATATATATATATGCGAAAAAAAAAGAGAAAATGCGAAAGAAAAAAAAAGAAAAAAAGAAAAGAAAGAAAAGCAAGCAGAAAAAGCCAGTAACCCTTTAAACCAAAAGGCAAGGGTAAAATAAAAAGGATCCAAAGCTTTGAGCATCAGTGGATAGGAGGGCCCACAGGAATAAAATCCTGGTCTAAGCGGCTAAACCAAGCTGTCCCTAACCATGTGCTTGTGGCGTGAAGGTGTCAAGTAAAAACTTGAGACTGAGCGGTTGAAGTCGTGGTCCAAAAGCAAAAAGAGTGTGCTTAAGAGCTCTGGACACCTCTAATTGGGGACTCTAGCAAAGCTGAGTCACAATTTGAAAAGGTTCACCCAGTTATGTGTCTGTGGCATTTATGTATCCGGTGGTAATACTTGAAAACAAAATGCTTTGGGTCACGGCCAAGACTCATAAAGTAGCTGTGTTCAAGAATCAACATACTTAACTAGGAGAATCAATAACACTATCTGGATTCTGAGTTCCTATAGAATCCAATCATTCTGAACTTCAAAGGATAAAGTGAGATGGCAAAACTGTTCAGAAGCAAAAAGCTAAAAGCCCCGCTCATCTAATTAATACTGATCTTCATAGATGTTTTTGGAATTCATTGTATATCTCTTCTTTTTATCCTATTTTATTTTTAGTTGCTTGGTGACAAGCAACAATTTAAGTTTGGTGTTGTGATTAGCGGATAATTTTATACGCTTTTTGGCATTGTATGTAGTATGTTTTTAGTATATTTTAGTTAGTTTTTATTATGTTTTTATTAGTTTTTAAATAAAAATTACATTTCTAGACTTTACTATGAGTTTGTGTGTTTTTCTGTGATTTCAGGTATTTTCTGGTTGAAATTGAGGGACCTGAGCAAAAAACTGATTCAGAGGCTGAAAAGGGACTGCAGATGCTGTTGGATTCTGACATCCCTGCACTCGAAGTGGATTTTCTGGAGCTACAGAAGCCCAATTGGCACGCTCTCACTTGCGTTAGAAAGTAGACATTTTGGGCTTTTCAGAAATATATAATAGTTCATACTTTGTCCAAGATTTGATGGCCCAAACCGGCGTTCCAAGTCATCTTAAGAATTCTGGCGTCAAAACACCAAAACTGGCACAAAAGCTGGAGTTAAACGCCCAAACTGGCACAAAAGCTGGCATTTAACTCCAAGAAAAGTCTCTACACATGAAAGCTTTAATGCTCAGCTCAAGCACACACCAAGTGGGCCCAGAAGAAGATTTCTGCATTAATTACCTATTTCTGTAACCCTAGGCTATTAGTTTTCTATAAATAAGACCTTTTGCTATTGTATTTTCAGACTTTGATAGACCTTTTCACGTTTGGGGGCTGGCCTCGTGGCCATGCCTAGACCCTTTTGTTCTTATGTATTTTCAACGGTGGAGTTTCTACACCCCATAGATTAAGGTGTGGAGCTCTGCTATTCTTCATGAATTAATGCAAAGTACTATTGTTTTTCTATTCAACTCAAGTCTATTTCTTCTCCAAGATATTCATTTGCACCCAAGAACATGATGAATGTGATTATTATGTGACACTCATCACCATTCTCACCTATGAACGCGTGCCTGACAACCACTTCCGTTCTACATGCAAACAAGCTTGAATGTGTATCACTTGGGTTTCTAATCTAAGATTAGAACCTTCGTAGTATAGGCTAGAATTATTGGCGGCCATTCCTGAGATCCAGAACGTCTAAACCTTGTCTGTGGTATTCTAAGTAGGATCTGGGAAGGGATGACTGTGACGAGCTTCAAACTCGTGAGTGTTGGGCGTGTGACAGACGCAAAAGGATCAATGGATACTATTCCAACATGATCGAGAACCGACAAATGATTAGCCGTGCGGTGACAGCGTGCGTAGAACATTTTCACTGAGAGGACGGGAAGTAGTCATTGACAACGGTGATGCCAAACATAAAGCTTACCATGGAAGGGAGTATGAATGATTGAAAGAAGGCAATAGGAAAGCAAAGGTTCAAGAGGAACAAAGCATCTTCATACGCTTATCTGAAATTCCTACCAATGAATTGCATAAGTATCTCTATCTCTATCTCTATCTTTATTTTATGTTTTATTCATATTTTAATTATCAAACATCCATAACCATTTGAATCTGCCTGACTGAGATTTACAAGATGACCATAGCTTGCTTCAAGCCGACAGTCTCCATGGGATCGACCCTTACTCACGTAAGGTATTACTTGGATGACCCAGTGCACTTGCTTGTTAGTTGTGCGGAATTGTGACAAAGTGTGATTCACGTTTGAGAGCTCCAAGTCTTTGGCGCCATTGTTGATGATCACAATTTCGTGCACCACAAAGCATCTCCACGGATGAATGTGAGAAATCAACCGAAGAAAGGAGCATGAAGGAGATTTTAGAATCTCGACATAAGGACAAAGAGATGGGGTATGTCTTGCAACAAGTGGAGAGTGAAGAGATTGTTAATGAAGAAGAAGTGGTTGAAGAGCGAGGCAAAGTTGAACAAGAGGTGGATTCCAAGTTTGAGAACACTTCCACACCAAGTAACATTGTTGACGATTTTGTGGAAGTTGTTGAACCTTCTTCCAATGAGCTTGAATTTGGTATTGAGGAGGATAATGCGCAACCTCCTAAGCATATAATAAATGATAAAGAATTGGAAGAAGGTGAGCAAATAACAAATCTTCCTCTTGGAGATGAGCCCACACCAACACATGATCCTTTGGTTTTGAGGAATCTTCTCCTATTGAAATTGAGGTAGATGTTGAGATAAGTCCCACATTACCTCCAAGTTGTGACGTGAAGAGTGGAGAAGAGCTAGAAGAAGTTGGTGAAGAAATGGTTGAATGTGAAGAACTTTGTCAAGAAGAGGATGATCAAGAGGCAAGCTCCACCAATGAAGAATGTGTAGAAGTTAGTGGGTAAGGAATCGAAGTTGAAAAAGCTTGCCAAGAGGTGGAGGTAGTCCAAGAAGAGCACAAGGGAATGGAACTTACAAGACCATTGGAGACGTCCCTTCCTAAGTCACCATCCAACATAACATTCAAGTGGGTAAAATTCTTATCTCTAATATTTACTTTCCCACTTGAATATGGTTTGATTGAGACGGATGGGCAACTTAGAACTCTTTGTGGGATTAAGAGCAAAAGAGAATTTATTAGTAGGTGGAAATGCCAATCAAGGTTCCTTATGGTTAGAAACTCAAGGTCTAAGTACAATGGTTGGTATAGTTCTCAACTAAAAGGGTCTAGGAAGATGCTTTGGTGTTTACTCGAGAATTCGGATCACTTCTCACCCAATTGGAATTGTGATGATCAACTTGAAGATGGGTGTGGAAACAAGATTTGGGATCCGGGAATATATGAAGATTAATTTTGGAAGCCCTTAGCTTGTGTAGAACTTCATCAAAGCTTGGTGCTATTGATTTTGAATTTTGGAGCTTACTTGAAGTCCAAGCATTGGTGGATGTTTCAAGATGAGTTCAAGCATAAGCCGTCATGATAAGGAGCTTCCCAAATGTCCAACTTAAGGACTTAAACTAAAAGTGCTAGGTGGGAGACACCCCACCATGGTAAATTCTTTCCATTCTCTTACATATATAATCAATGAATGAATTGAGTTGCCATTGTTAGGTAGTATTCTTCTTTACATATTCTTGTTTATTTGGTGTTTTAGTTGTTAGCTTGTTTGATTAGATTTGTGCCATAAGTTGTAGAGTAGTTATTGTTGAGTAGTGTTTTACTTGAAGTATAAGTTTTGTTTGCTTGGTATTTGGAAATTTTTTCAAAAACCAAAAAGATTTATTGTTAAATTTGAATTTTGATTGCTTTAGAATGCTTGTAGAATAGGAGAGTGCCCTGTTTCTGTTTTCATGTTGTTTAAAAAAAAGTGTGGCGAGCCACGTGTAAGCGTGGCCAACGCGTACGCGTCGTATGCCATATTGGGACTCCCGGTGCAAAAACCCGAGAGTTGCCCGAAACTGGCGCGAGCACTGTGCGTTTAGCACAATCTAGACCCACGCGTACGCATGGGTGACACTTACGCGTCACCTGGACTTTCTACGTTCCACGCGTACGCGTGGGCGACGCTTACGCATCGCTTGTCCATCCTGCCATCTGCGCCCACGCGTGAGCGACGCTCACGCGTCGCTTTCGGCGCCCTGTTTTCCCCTGTTTCTGCCCTGTTTTCTTTCTCCTTTCTTTTCTTCTTTTCTTTCTTCTTTCTTCTTTCTCCTCTTTCTTCTTCCCTCTTTCTTCTTTCTTACTTTCCTACTTTTCTCTTTTTAAAATTTCACTTCTCATTTTTTTAATTTTTCATTTTCTTTTATATGTTACATTTGCATACTCTCATTCATTGCATTTTAATTTTTTTTATAGCTTATTCTTATTTTCTTTTCTAAGTTTCTTATTTTAATAATGGTGTTGAATTCTCTTACTCAATTGTTGAGAATTTCTTAGTTAATCTTGGTGCTTCATGACTTGTTTGGCATTAATTGTAATATTTGCTCTACACACAAGATTAGTGCTTTAGTCCTTCTTGACTCATGATCCCTTGTTTTTATACCTCATCATCATTGAGTTAGGATGGGACCAAATGCTCTCATGCTTATCACTAATCTTGTTTATGTCAATTATTGATTAAGCTTGATGCAACATGCTCTTCATTTCATGTACCTATGCTTTGACTTTACTCTTGCATCAAGTATTAGTTGATATGCCCTTTGCCTATATTGCTTTCTCACTTATATGCGTAGCTAACATGTAGTGAGAACCTCACTCTTATTTGGCATTATCCCCTGCCTATGTTCTATTTGCTTTGATATCTTTGTTGTAGGCTTAATTTTCTTTCTTTTTCTTTCCTTTTAGGTTGGCCACTAGAAGAAGGAAAGGAATGGAAAGGCTTCTAAATGGGGCAACAAACAAGTTCATCCGCACAACCTTTTGAAGGAGCTCATCAATTGTAGCAACTCGTCCACCTTACTCTTCTTTGCATGCACCGAGGACGGTGCAAATTTCTAAGTGTGGGGAGGTCATCCGACCGATCTCCATGGGTAACAATTTTCTTTTTCAACACCAATTTTTTAATTTTTGTCTTTGTTAGATTAGTTGTTGCATTGCATGATAGGTTGCATAATAGTTAAAATTTGTACATATTTTACCATTTCTTTTTATGTTAGGACTACTTGGTTAGGGTGATGATTTCTTTTCCAAGAAAAATTGTTTTAGGGCACCCTACCAATTCGAAATTTTTTTTTGTGAACTTGCTTGAAGAATTTATTTTGGAACATGGTTTTTGAGCTAAGAACACAAGCATGTGAGTTTTGAGCCCAATTGTATGGTTACATCATATAACCACTTATTTTCATTCTTGTGTGCATTGTTCTCTTTCTATGATTGTAATCTTTGATTTGTTTGATTCTTTATGTCCATTATTCCATGTATACATGCATTTATATGATTGAGGCCATAATTTCATTTAGCTCACTTACCCAAATAGCCTACCTTACATCAACCATTGTTAGCCAATTTTGAGCCTATCTAATCCCTTTTGTTCTTAATTTTAGCACATCACTACTCCTAGGTGAAAAATAATAAATGTCCTTAATTTGGATCTTTGATTAGCTTAGGCTAGTGGTGCACGAAATTGTGATCATCAATGGCAACAACAAATTGGTACGCACAATTGTAATCTCAACTCTTTATCACAACTCTGCACAACTAACCAGCAAGTGCACTGGGTCGTCCAAGTAATAAACGTTACGTGAGTAAGGGTCGATCCCACGGAGATTGTCGGCTTGAAGTAAGCTATGGTCATCTTGTAAATCTCAGTCAGGCGGATTCAAATGGTTATGGAGTTTAAGATAATTAAAATATAAATAAAACATAAAATAAGATAGAGATACTTATGTAATTCATTGGTGAGAATTTCAGATAAGCGTATGAAGATGCTTTGTTCCTTCTGAACCTCTGCTTTCCTATTGCCTTCTTCCAATCATTCATACTCCTTTCCATGGCAAGCTTATGTTGGGTTTCACTGTTGTCAATGGCTACCTTCTATCCTCTCAGTGAAAATGGTCCAAATGCGCTGTCACCGCACGGCTAATCAGCTGTTGGTTCTCGATCATGTTGGAATTCGATCCATTGATCCATTTGCGTCTGTCACTACGCCCAACACTCGCGAGTTTGAAGCTCGTCACAGTCATTCCTTCCCAGATCCTACTCAGAATACCACAGCCAAGGTTTAGATTTTTCGGATCTCAAGAATGCTGTCAATTGATTCTAGCCTATACCACGAAGACTCTGATCTCATGGAATGGAAGGCTCGGTTGTCAGGCGAGGCAACCATGCATCATGAACCAGGAGGCTAAGAGATACACACTCAAGCTATTGCAAGTAGAACGGAAGTGGTTGTCAGGCACACGTTCATAGGTGAGAATGATGATGAGTGTCATGGATCATCACCTTCTTCAGGTTGAAGAACGAGTGTATATCTTAGAGAAGAAATAGGCTTGAGTTGAATAGAAAAACAATAGTACTTTGCATTAATTCATGAAGAACAGCAGAGCTCCACACCTTAATCTATGGTGTGTAGAAACTCCACCGTTGAAAATACAAAAGTGATAATAGTGTTCATTGGCTTCGGCCCAAGAGGGGGAACCAGAAGAACCAAGACAAGATTAAAATACAATAGTAAAAGGTCCTATTTATAGAGAACTAGTAGCCTAGGGTTACAGAAATAAGTAACTAATACAGAAATCTTTTTCTGGGCCCACTTGGTGTGTGCTTGGGCTGAGCGTTGAAGCTTTCATGTGTAGAGGCTTCTCTTGGAGTTAAACGCCAGCTTTTGTGCCAGTTTGGGCCTTTAACTCCAGCTTTTATGCCAGTTCTGGCGTTTTGACGCTAGAATTTTTATGCTGACTTGAAACGCCGATTTGGGCCATCAAATCTCGAGCAAAGTATGGACTATTATATATTTCTGGAAAGCCAAGGATGTCACTTTCCAACGCAATTTAGAGCGTGCCAATTGGGCTTCTGTAGCTCCAGAAAATCCACTTCGAGTGCAGGGAGATCAGAATCCAACAGCATCTGTAGTCCTTTTTCAGCCTCTGAATCAGATTTTTGCTCAGGTCCCTCAATTTCAGCCAGAAAATACCTGAAATCACAGAAAAACACACAAACTCATGGTAAAGTCTAGAAATGTGATTTTTATTTAAAAACTAATAAAAACATAATAAAAACTAACTAAAATATACTAAAAATATACTAAAAACAATGCCAAAAAGTGTATAAATTATCCGCTCATCACAACACCAAACTTAAATTGTTGCTTGTCCCCAAGCAACTAAAAATCAAATAGGATAAAAAGAAGAGAATATACTATAAATTCCAAATTATCAATGAAACTTAGCTCCAATTAGATGAGCGGGACTAGTAGCTTTTTGCCTCTGAATAGTTTTGGCATCTCACTTTATCCTTTGAAGTTCAGAATGATTGGCATCTATAGGAACTCAGAATTCAGATAGTGTTATTGATTCTCCTAGTTCAGTATGTTGATTCTTGAACGCAGCTACTTTATGAGTCTTGGCCGTGACCCTAAGCATTTTGTTTTCCAGTATTACCACCGGATACATAAATGCCACAGACACATAACTGGGTGAACCTTTTCAGATTGTGACTCAGCTTTGCTAGAGTCCCCAATTAGAGGTGTCCAAAGCTCTTAAGTACACTCTTTTTGCTTTGGACCACGACTTCACTACAAGAAAAATACCCATTCAGGTACACTTGAAAAGTGTAGCCAAAAGTGAAAAAAAAATGATGCCTTAGGCTACGGCTACGCTTTTTGGGGTGATTCCTATTCGGCCGTTGCCTATTCTCAAAGGCTACGCTTTTCTGCACCAAGGGCTACGCTTTTGGTGTTTAGGAATAGGCTACGCTTTTCAAGTGATGCTGTCCAGGACCAAAGGCTATGCTTTTCAGCTTTCATTTGTCCAGAATAGGCTACGCTTTTCAACGCTACTGCATCACTTGTAAAGCGTAGCCACATTGTATACCATAGCTACCTTTTATAAGCGTAGCCTTAGGTCCTTTTTTTTTGTATACTATAGCTACTGTAAATAAGTGTAGCCTTAGGTCTCGTTTTTTTTCTTTTGTATACTATAGCTACTGTATATAAGTGTAGCCTTAGGTCTTTTTTTTCTATATATATATATATATATATATATATATATATATATATATATATATATACAACATAATAGTTAATATGATTACATGTATAATAATTCTGCATTTTTATTTAAATGAGTTGAATATTACAAAATAAAAATAAATACATAATTATACTAAATAATTTCTCTAAATAACAAATTATCTGTAAACAATATATATTTACAATGATCCAAAAATACTATAATAGAAGTTAATTTTGAATATTCATACATCTCACACTAAATTAAGCATAGCTTTATCAAAATAAACATGAGATCACTTAGAATTTACTACTAATACTCTACGGAAAACTAAATTAAAATATTATATCCTACATAAATATCTTCTAATTAAAATTATTAGTCAACCGCATACATATATTCATTCTGAACACTACTCCATCTTAGCCAATAAACCACAATCATAAACAGATTAATCTTTATTATCATCCTCAATATTATCCTGCATAATTATATAGAAAAATAATTAAAAAAATATTTATAATGACATTTGTAATTATAAAAATAAAAAATTAAAATAATTATTTAACAAGGCAAAAATTCAGATATAAAATATAAATTAATTGTTCAGATATACTTAATTAGTTTTCAACATTGAGACTTTCATGGGGTGTTTTGCCTTTAATTTCCCTAAGGACAAATGTAGATACGAGCTTTCCACTAAACACACCTAGAATATATGCTTATCTTCTACCCTTAATTGGCTTAGAAATAAGCCAAATTCAAAATGTTAAAGTCATTCCTATCTTTTTGTTATTAGTGCTCAATCCACATATGATAGATCATGAGAAAGTAAAATAAATAAATTACTAGTGTTAGTTCTTTTTCATTGAAAAAAACGAGTGGTGTGACTTGCTTCCCTCAGAGACAATGGCCAACACGAGTTACTTACTGTGACAGTGTACTTGCTTCCCTCGGAAGAAGTTTTATTTGTGCTCGCATCTGGTTCTCTTTCTTGCTCGGATCGACTCTGCAGCAAAAGCATATGAACAAAGGAATTGAATGTTGCAATCAACATATCTTACCAACAACAAAAAATAATGATAACTGATAAGCATTCGAAAATAGTGTGCACTATGTCTCATGAAAAGTTAAAAATCAGATTAGATAGAATTGGACTTAGCTCAATTGTAGTTGTTCCCATTTAAAGATAATCGAAATCAGCACAATATTTTCATAACAATAATGCACATGATTGACAATTGATAAATTTAAGTTCATCTAAACATAACAATATCAATAATATTAAGTTATTCTTCTTCCTATCTAATTTACAACAGAACAGAGCATGCACAACACTTTATTCAACTGAACTATACATGTGGCATTGCAGCAGCAATAATTGATGCAACTCATGGTAAAATAAATATATTAATTCTCAGATCAAAATGTCCAAAGAGACTACCATAATGATGCAAATCCTTACTATAAGCATATTCTACCAATGGTTATAAAAACAGACCTTGATTGAGTGGAAGATCCCATCAGTATCGGCAAGAAGCACACCAACATCAGAAGCCTGGTCTTGTATGCAAAAGGGGTGACCAAAGGCAAGAGAGAACAATAATGAAACCAATATCACATTGCCAATGAGACATGCATCCAATATATCAATAATTATTTCATGATATCCATCGTAAATGCATGCCATTCAGCATGTAATTTAATCCATAATAATCAGTTTATCCCAAAAAAGTAATCCAGCTTCCTTAAGAATAACACTAATAACAACTACCAAACCTGCTGGTACTTGGTTTCCAATGAGAGAATAACACTAATAACAACTACAAACCCTAATAAAGCAAGATGCAAAATAATAAAGCAAAATGCAAAGCAAACTCTAACATAGTAAGAAGCAGAAATTACACAAGATTGTAAAACTCCAAATATCAGAACAACAAATCCTCAAAAAAATTACAAAAATAGATAAACCAGGCTGCAAAAAAATTTGGAAGTTGCTACCGTTTCTATATTAATGGTGGCATGAGAATGTCAAGATAAACCAACTGTAAAACAAGGAAAAAAGCAGTTCATATGGAAATTCATTAAACCAATTTGAGACAAAGCTAACTAGTTCTTAATTTAATCATTTCATCATTTTTCTTTGAAATAGCTCTCAATATCTCTCTCCGGAGAGTGCAACCCCTTTTCGTTGTTTGACATTCCTTAATAGAATATTGAACCAACACAGATTCTTTCTCTATTCCTGTTCAGCAGAGACAATAGTATCCTTAAAAACTAGCTCAATCTTGTTTCATACACCTAAAATTGAGACTTTCAACTTCTTAACTGAAGATTGCAGGTAAGTTTCTAGTGATCTCTTGTCATTATCAATACTACCTTGGCTTCCTTCTCAACTTTTGAAATACCCTTCTGAACAGAGCTATCATAGCTCACATAAGATCCAGGGAAAAAAGATGGGGAGGGGGGAGTTTTCCCACAAAAAAATCAGTTCTATAACACAGTAATGCCTTTAGACATGGAGATCAAGTAAAAGGAACAAACTTTAAAATGAAACAGAAAAACACACAAAAAAGATAAAAATGAAAAACTTATAAGAGAATGTAAGATAGGTCAAAAGCCAAGTTTTCTAGCCTTGTACCAGTTCGACATAGTTAACATAATTATATCATGTCAGTGTTATTGCTTTTGTCACCTCATATTATATATATAACAAAATGATTAAGGATTCTATTTTTCATCATCTATTACATTTTTACCATTTATTTTAACACCGTTGTTGTTGCAATCATGTCAATGAATCCAAGCATACCTTAGAACTTCTTAATAGAAGTAAACAGGACAAGCGTCCATTCTTTAAGCTTGACAGAGCACATGTGAGCAAGGAGAAAGTAAGTATCCAACTGCCTCTGTAATTTGAAGTTGATAACACAAAATAATGTCCTTAGTGAGAAGCAAAGAAAATAATCAAAAAAAATATTAGAATATATCTACCCAAGCTTCAGCACTTAACTGTCGAAGTTATTGCACCAGGATATAAATTGGCTTCAGCACTTCAGTTAATTATCTGCATTAACCCTTCATAGAACTTCATCATACATATTTTGAATTTATATCTCATTTTCCTGAAAATGTCACATGATGTTTTATTAGAAAAGTTGCAGAAAAGGAGGAAAAAATGCAATGATTCCTCCAATGCATGAAACTTCATAAAGAGAGGTTATCTGAGCAACAGATTCAGTAGAGAGGTTATCTGAGCAATAGATTCCTCCCTTAGTAATTATGAAATTGTAAACAAGTTTGAGTTTTACTTCTTGGGCTTCTTTTTTCTGAATATCTGAGCAATAGATTCAGTAGAGAGGTTATCTACATGTTGATACAATAGTCAAAGGTACAAAAAACTGCATTGCAGATTATATCAGTTTAATTAAATACCATAATAATCATTGGAAAAACAAGTTGCTATTTTCTTCTCATCCACATAGAGAAGCACCTACTTGAAAAGAAATCACATTCGCTATAGAAAATTAAATAAATGCAAATCAAACCTGAGAATGACTCCAATCTCTTAACTCACAGCAGCCTCCACATCATAAAGCAACAATAAAAATCATTGAGAGATTCAAAATTACAATAAATCCTGCCACAAAGTATACTAGTAAAAAGGTTTCCTTTTAGTCACAATTTAATATACCCTTCCCAATTCCCAAAGACGCCCTTCCTATAAGAAATATACTAGCAAATTCAAAGTTAAAAAGTTACTTAATAATCCCTGAAGACAACTCTAAAATTGGAACCAAAACTCCAACTCTGTTTGGCACTAAGGAATCAACTTGCTTTACTTGTAATCAAGCATTTCTTATAGCTGTCTTGTGCAAAAAAGTTAAATTAAAATAAGGTAGGTACATAGCTTAAATCAGTAGCTACAATGCAACTAAAAGAAAGAGTAATGCTAAACCTCAGAATCAAAAACACCAGAAAAGATGAAGCTCAAACATGTTCCAGTTATTCCATTTCCAGCACAAGGGCATGTGAACCCTCTAATGCACTTGTCTCATAAATTAGCACAACATGGCTGCAAAGTTATCTTGCAAGAAAATATGCAAGAGCTCATTGATAATGGAATCATGGATACCAATGGTAAGAGTTATAATTTTCACTCTTTACTCAACTTTACTATTTCGGATAAATCGCAAAAACTACTCATGCTAAATTTCATAGAATCTACAGAATATTGAGAACATTAGATCAGTGTAATAAATCAAGAGAGTAAAGAAAGCATAGTGGATTGGCAAAGTTAGCAAAAGCAAATGCAGATCATTAGATCAGTGTAATACATGAAAATTCTAAGAAATTGACTTGAAGGAGATGAATAAACACTTAAAAATATGTTCCTTTTGCTTCACTCAAATTTTAACTCCAGTTGGCACAGTCTCGGAGAAAGACCAAACTTTGAAATACTGAATTCAATGATAGGAATATTTAGGAACATGAAGCTCAACTCAAAACACATGAAATTAGTTAACAGATAGAGTGAAGAGGAGGTACCTATCACGGATTTGAACTTGTTCCATCATGGACGCCATTCTTTGCTGATAAGCTTCTGGAAGTGATTCCAAACCAGCTAACATGCTCTTATCCATGATTCAATTCAATTAAACTCAACCTAGTGTTCTTCATTCACATTAATCATATATGATCTGTTAAACATGATTTTACAATGAAATAATATGTTGAACTGATTATGGCGAGATATATGATCTGGTATTAATCAACCCAATTAATTAGCAGATGGATCAAAATCGAATTGAGAAAACTAATCCAAATAGAAACCAGAACCTGAAGAAGAGGTCTGGGGAGATTGCAGCAGAACTTTTCAAAAGAGAGAATTGCATCTGCACCCTTGGCGTCAAAAACGCCACCAATGAAACGCCTACAGAGACATCGAAATTGAAATTGAAATGAGAATGAAATGAAAGTTGGAGAGAGAGAGGGGTTGGGAGTACAAACAGGAAGTAATCGTAGAAGCCGAAAGTGAGGACAGGAACACGGCAAGCCCTAGCAGCGGCGGCGGCTTCAATTGACCCCAGGAGCGACGACAATGCACGGCGAAACAACCTCCTTCTTTCTCGCATCGCATCTTCGTCCTCTCCCTCCTCCGGACTCCCTCCTCCACGACGGCGATGGCAGCGGCTGCAGCGGCGTTGCAGCGGTGACCCCCTCTTACTCTCTGGTCTCTTGCTCGTGCTCTCATCTCTGTCTTCCTCCTCTCCTCCCTCTGGTTCACTCATTCTGAATCTGGGTGTGTGTGTGTGAAAGGGTGCGTGGCGAAGGTGAGCTTTGGAGGCAGGCAGGGTTTCTACTTCGCGATGGTGACTTTGGAGGGAATGGGGGGCGACGAGGGTTTATGAAAGTGGATGAAGGTGCTTTGGAGGTGAGTGAGATTTGGAGGGAATGGACAAAAATTTTACTAAGTGTCATCAGTTTGCCTTCAGGAAAAAGAGGAAAAAAATTACTAAGTGTTAAGTTTTTTGCTCTAGATACATTAGGCATCACTTTTAAAACGCATCCAAAACTTAACAAATAGGCTACTCTTTAAAAGTGTCTCCTTTGATACGAAAAATGAACCTATAGATATCAACCTACGGCTACGCTTTATAAGTGATTTCTATAATACCTAAGGCTACGCTTTTTAAATGATGCCGTATTTGTGTATCCTTTTCTCTTATAAAAAGGCAACACGAAGAAAAGCGTAGCCTATTCTATGAATAGGCTACGCTTTTTGAATGTAGCTTAAAAAAAGTGTGGCTGAATGAGTATTTTTCTTGTAGTGCTTTAACCGCTCAATCTCAAGTTTTTACTTGACACCTTCACGCCACAAGCACATGGTTAGGGACAGCTTGGTTTAGCCACCTAGGCTAGGATTTTATTCCTTTGGGCCCTCCTATCCACTGATGCTCAAAGCCTTGGATCCTTTTTATTTTACCCTTGCCTTTTGGTTTAAAGGGCTATTAGCTTTTTCTGCTTGCTTTTTTCTTTTTCTTTCTTTCTTTTATTTTTTTCGCCATTTTTTTCTTTTTTTTCTGCAAGCTTTTCACTGCTTTTTCTTGCTTCAATAATCAATTTTATGATTTTTCAGATTATCAATAACATTTCTCCTTTTTTATTACTCTTTCAAGAGCCAACAATTTTAACATTCATAAACAACAAATTCAAAAAATATGCACTGTTCAAGTATTCATTCAGAAAACAAAAAGTATTGTCACCACATCAAAATAATTAAACTAGTTTCAAGGATGAATTCAAAATCATGTACTTCTTGTTCTTTTGTGATTAAAATATTTTTCTTTTAAGAAAGGTGATGGATTCATAGGACATTCATAGCTTTAAGACATAGACACTAAGACACTAATGAGCATGTAATAAAGACACAAACATAGATAGAACATAAAGCATATAATTCGAAAAACAGAAAAATAAGAACAAGGAAATTAAAGAACGGGTCCACCTTAGTGATGGCGGCTTGTTCTTCCTTCTGAAGATCTTATGGAGTGCTTGAGCTCCTCAATGTCTCTTCCTTGCCTTTGTTGCTCCTCCCTCATGACTTTTTGGTCTTCTCTAATTTCATGGAGGAGGATGGAATGCTCTTGGTGCTCCACCCTTAGTTTTCCTATGTTGGAACTTAATTCTCCTAGGGAGGCGTTGATTTGGTCCCAATAGTTTTGTGGAGGAAAATACATCCCTTGAGGCATCTCAGGGATTTCGTGATGAGGAATTTCCTCATGCTCCTATTGAGGTCCACGAGTGGGCTCTCTTGTTTGCTCCATCCTTTTCTTAGTGATGGGCTTGTCCTCTTCAATGAGGAGTCTTGGCCACAACTTCATAGAAGTGGTCTTGATGGACCTTTGAGATGAATCTCTCCATCTCCCATGACTCGAAGGTGGAAGCAATTGCCTTTCATTTCCTCTTTCTAGAGGTTTCTCTGGCCTTAGGTGCCATAAATGGTTATGGAAAAACAAAAAAAGCTGAGCTTTTCCACCAAACTTAAAAGGTTTGCTCGTCCTCAAGCAAAAGAATAAAGAAAGGAGGAGAAAAAGAAGAGATGGAGGAGATGGAGGTGTGTAAATTGTTTGGCCAAGGGGGTTTTAGGTGGTTATGATGTGGAAAAGGAAGGAGTGATGGTTTGAATTTGAGTGGGTGGGTGTAGGTGGGTTGTGTAATGGTTTTGGAGGAGTAATGGAGGTGATTGGTGGAGGTTATTTGGGGAAGAGTATTATGAAAATGTGTGAAGAAGTGAGAGAGAATGAAATGAGGTTGGTGAGGATCCTGTAGGGTCCACAGATCCTGAGGTGTCAAGGATTTCTCATCCCTGCACCAATTAGGCGTGCAAAACGCCCTTAGAGTGCAATTCTGGCGTTAAACGCCAGCTATGTGCCCCTTTCTGGCGTTAAACGCCAGTCTGGTGCCCATTTCTGGTATTAAACGCCCAGAATGGTGCCAGACTGGGCGTTTAACACCCATTCTGCTACTCTTATTGGCGTTTAAACGCCAGTAAGCTTCTCCTCCAGGGTGTGCTGTTTTTAATACTGTTTTTCATTCTGTTTTTTCTTTTTCAGTTGTTTTTGTGACTTCGCATGATCATCAACCTACAGAAAACATAAAATGGCAATGGAGAATAAATAGATATAATTAAATAAAATTAGGTTGCCTCCCAACAAGCGCTTCTTTAATGTCAATAGCTTGACAGTGAGCTCTCATGGAGCCTCACAGATAATCAGAGCAGGGTTGGGGCCTCTCAACACCAAATTTAGAGTTTGGTTGTGGGGGTTTTGTTTGACTCTGTATTAAGAGAAGCTTTTCATGCTTCCTCTCCATGGTTACAGAAGGAGATCCTTGAGCCTTAAACACAAGGTAGTCCCCATTCAATTGAAGGACCAATTCTCCTCTATCAACATTAATCACAACTTTTGCTGTGGCTAGGAAGGGTCTTCCAAGGTACTTAGCAACTTGCTCTTCAGTGACATCTTCATCCTCTTTAAAGGAGGAATATATATCAGAGCTCATGAATGGTAACAGGAAGTTCAAAGGAATCTCTATGGTTTCTGTATGAGCCTCAGATTCCTTTGGTTCCTCAAAGGGGAACTCCTTACTGTTCAATGGACGTTCCCTGAGGTCTTCCTCACTGGGAATCACTGCCTTTTCACTCTCTCCAAGTTCAGCCACACCAAGTAAGGTTATGGCCTTGCACTCTGTTTTGGGATTCTCTTCTGTATTGCTTGGGAGAGTACTAGGAGGAGTTTCAGTAATCTTCTTACTCAGCTGACCCACCTGTGCCTCCAAATATCTAATGGAGGACCTTGTTTCATTCATGAAACTTAGTGTGGTCTTAGATAGATCAGAGACTCTGGTTGCTAGGCCAGAATGGCTCTGTTCAGAATTCTCTGTCTGGTGCTGAGAAGATGATGGAAAGGCTTGCTATTGCTAAACCTATTTCTTCCACCATTATTGTTGAAGCCTTGTTGAGGCTTCTGTTGATCCTTCCATGAGAGATTAGGAAGATTTCTCCATGAAGGATTATAGGTGTTTCCATAGGGTTCTCCCATGTAATTCACCTCTACCATTGCAGGATTCTCAGGATCACAAGCTTCTTCTTCAGAAGATGCTTCTTTAGTACTGTTGGATTCAGCTTGTAATCCATTCAGACTCTAAGAAATCATATTGACTTGCTGAGTCAATATTTTGTTCTAAGCCAATATGGCATTCAGAGTATCAATTTCAAGAACTCTCTTCTTCTGAGGCATCCCATTGTTCACAGGATTCCTCTCAGAGGTGTACATGAACTGGTTATTTGCAACCATTTCAATAAGTTCCTGAGCTTCTGCAGGGGTTTTCAGATGAAGAGATCCTCCTGCAGAATAGTCCAATGACATTTTTGACAACTCAGATAGACCATCATAGAATATACATATGATGCTCCATTCTGGAAGCATGTCAGTAAGACACCTTTTGATCAATTGCTTATATCTTTCCCAAGCTTCATAGAGGGACTCACCTTCCTTCTGTCTGAAGGTTTGGATTTCCAATCTAAGCTTGCTCATTTTTTAAGGTGGAAAGAATTTGGCCAGGAAAGCACTGACCAGCTTTTCCCAAGAGTTTAGGCTTTCCTTAGGTTATGAATCCAACCATGTTCTAGCTCTGTCTCTCATAGAAAAAGGAAAAAGCATAAGCCTGTAGACCTCGGGATCAACTCCATTGGTCTTGACAGTATCACAGATTTGCAAGAATTCAGATAAGAACTGATGGGGATCTTCCAATGGAAGTCCATGAAACATGCAATTCTGTTGCATTAGAGAAACTAATTGAGGCTTAAGCTCAAAGTTGTTTGCTCCAATGGCATGAATTGAGATGCTTCTTCCATAGAAATTGGAAGTTAGTGTAGTGAAATCACCAAGCACCTTCCTTGCATTGTTGTTGTTGGGTTCGGCCATAGTTGTTTTCTCTGTTTCAAAAATTTCAGTTAGGTCCTCTTCAGAGTATTGTACTTTAGCTTCTCTTAGTTTCCTCTTAAGAGTCCTTTCAAGTTCAGGATCAACTTCAACAAGAATACCTTTGTCCTTGTTCCTGCTCATATGAAAGAGAAGAGAACAAGAAAGTATAGAATCCTCTATGTCACAGTATAGAGATTCCTTTATGTGAGTAGAAGAAGAGGAAAATAGAAGAAGGAGAAGAGAAAAATTCGAAAATTAATTAAAATAAAATAAAAATATTTTTGTTTTTATTTTAAATATTAATTAGAATTCAAAAATTAAAAAAAAAATTAAAATTTAAAACAATTAGTTAATAAAAAAGAATTTTGAAAAAGGGGGACGGAGTTTTCGAAAATTAGAGAGAGAAAATTAGTTAGGTGGTTTTGAAAAAGATATGATTGAAATAAAAAATTTTTAAAATCAAACAGAAAGTCAGGTAATTAATTGAAAAAATATTTGAAAATCAAATTTGAAAAGATAGAAAGTTAGAAAAGATTTTGAAAATTGATTTTTGAAAAAGATATGATTGAAATGATTGAAATTATTTTGAAAAAGATTTGAAAAGGAAATTAAAAAGATTTGATTTTGAAAATTAAAGTTGATTACTTGACTAATAAGAAACTAAAAGATATGATTTTAAAATTTAAAGATTGAACCTTTCTTAATAGGCAAGTAACAACTTGAAAATTTTTTGAATTAAAACATTAAATGCTTGTAGTAATTTCGAAAATTATGAAGCAAAATAAGGAAAAGATTTTGAAAATCAATTTTTAAAATTTTCGAAAAGCATTAAAGGAAAAATGAAAAAGATTTTGAAAAATTTTAAGCAAGAATTCGAAAATATAAAAAGAAAATTGAAAAAGATTTGATTTTGAAAAAGATTTGAAAAGATAGAATTTTTAAATTAAAATTTATGAGTAAAATAAGGAAAGATATATTTTTTTTATTTTTGACTTTTTAATGAGGAGAGAGAAAAACAACTAAATGATGCAAAATATAAAAATTTAAGATCAAAACTAATAATGCATGCAAGAACACTTAGAATGTCAAGATGAACACCAATAACTTATTTTTGAAAATTTTTTGAGAAAAGAAAAACATGCAAGACACCAACTTAGAAATTTTCAATGTTTAGACTCTAATAAATCTAAAATGCATATGAAAAACAAGAAAAGACACAAAACAATAAAAATTAAAGATCAAACATATAAAATCATCAAGAACAACTTGAAGATCATGAAGAACACATGCATGAATTTTCAAAAATTTTTAAAAAAAGTTAAAAAGACGAAATTGACACCAAACTTAAAAATTGACACAAGAATCAAACAGAAAATACAAAATATTTTTGGTTTTTATGATTTTATTGATTTTTTTGGTATTTTTCAAAAATTAACTTGAAAAAGAAAATAAAGAAATTCAAAATTTTTAATAAGAATCCCAAAAATCATGCAATGTTAGTCTAAAGCTTTAGTCTAAAGAGATTAGACAAGGCTGAACAAGCTTCAGTAGGACATTACATACAACAGCCAAATTGATGGGACTCAACTGGCTCCGGTGATGATAAAAGCATCATCTGAAACTCTAGAATTCATACTTAAAAATTCTGAAGGCATAGAATAATTTATTTTTTTTTTGAGATATTTCGAAAATAAAAAGTAAAAAGCTTAAACATAAAATAAAATTACCTAATCTGAGCAACAAGATGAACCGTCAGTTGTCCAAACTCGAACAATCCCCGGCAACGGCGCCAAAAACTTGGTGCATGAAATTGTGATCATCAATGGCACCAACAACCTGGTACGCACAATTGTAATCTCAACTCTTTATCACAACTCCGCACAACTAACTAGCAAGTGCACTGGGTCGTCCAAGTAATAAACCTTACATGAGTAAGGGTCGATCCCACGGAGATTGTCGGCTTGAAGCAAGCTATGGTCATCTTGTAAATCTCAGTCAGGCGGATTCAAATGGTTATGGAGTTTAAGATAATTAAAATATAAATAAAACATAAAATAAGATAGAGATACTTATGTAATTTATTGGTGAGAATTTTAGATAAGCGTATGAAGATGCTTTGTTCCTTCTGAACCTCTGCTTTCCTATTGCCTTCTTCCAATCATTCATACTCCTTTCCATGGCAAGCTTATGTTGGGTTTCACCGTTGTCAATGGCTACCTCCCGTCCTCTCAGTCAAAATGATCCAAATGCGCTGTCACGGCACGGATAATCAGCTGTTGGTTCTCGATCATGTTGGAATAGGATCCATTGATCCTTTTGTGTCTGTCACTACGCCCAACACTCGCGAGTTTGAAGCTCGTCACAGTCATTTCTTTCCAGATCCTACTCGGAATACCACAGACAAGGTTTAGACTTTCCAGATCTCAAGAATGCTGCCAATTGATTCTAGCCTATACCACAAAGACTCTGATCTCATGGAATGGAAGGCTCGGTTGTCAGGCGAGGCAACCATGCGTCATGAACCAGGAGGCTAAGAGATACGCACTCAAGCTATTGCAAGTAGAACGGAAGTGGTTGTTATGAACGCGTTCATAGGTGAGAATGATGATGAGTATCACGGAATATCACCTTCTTCAGGTTGAAGAACGAGTGTATATCTTAGAGAAGAAATAAGCTTGAGTTGAATAGAAAAACAATAGTACTTTGCATTAATTCATGAAGAATAGCATAGCTCCACACCTTAATCTATGGTGTGTAAAAACTCCACCATTGAAAATACAAAAGTGATAATGGTGTTCATTGGCTTCGGCCCCAGAGGGGGAACCAAAAGAACCAAGACAAGACTAAAATACAATAGTAAAAGGTCCTATTTATAGAGAACTAGTAGCCTAGGGTTACAGAAATAAGTAATTAATGCAGAAATCTTCTCCGGGCCCACTTGGTGTGTGCTTGGGCTGAGCGTTGAAGCTTTCACGTGCAGAGGCTTCTCTTGGAGTTAAACGCCAGCTTTTGTGCCAGTTTGGGCGTTTAACTCCAGCTTTTATGCCAGTTCTGGCATTTTGACTTTTGACGCTAGAATTTTTATGCTAATTTGAAACGCCGATTTGGGCCATCAAATCTCGGGCAAAGTATGAACTATTATATATTTCTGGAAAGCCCAAGATGTCTACGTTCCAACGCAATTGAGAGCACGCCAATTGGGCTTCTGTAGCTCCAGAAAATCCACTTCGAGTGCAGGGAGGTCAGAATCCAACAGCATCTGCAGTCCTTTTTCAGCCTCTGAATCAGATTTTTGCTCAAGTCCCTCAATTTCAGCCAGAAAATACCTGAAATCACAAAAAAACACACAAACTCATAGTAAAGTCCAGAAATGTGATTTTTATTTAAAAACTAATAAAAACATAATAAAAACTAACTAAAATATTCTAAAAACATACTAAAAACAATGCCAAAAAGCGATATAAATTATCTGCTCATCAGCTAGTGAGAGTGTGTTTCATTTGAGTATGGGAAACTTGGGACATTGGTTGAGAGGAAAGTGTGTTTTTGTATTTTTGTTGAAGATTTTTGGGAATTGGGTACATGCTTATGCATTAAATATGTAAAACCATATGCATTGATACGTTTGTACATACTTTTGAAAAAAATATGGAAAAAAATGTAGAAAAAGAAATAGAAAAATAAAAGAAACAAAAATATATATAAAAAAAAGAAAAATACAATAAAAAGGGAACAAAAATGCCCCAAAGCAAAGTAATAATAACAATGCATATGGGATGTGAATTAAAGAGAATGCATGAGTTTGTGAAAAAGTGGGAATCATGGGTAGCTAGGTATTGTATTAGAATTATATAGGTTGTTATATGTTTGGTGAGATCTTAGGTTAATCAAAGATTCAAATTTCAAGCTTACTTGACCATATACATCCCTACCTTTACCCTAGCCCCATTACAACCTATGAATAAGTCCTCATGATGAATGTATGCATGCATTGAATAATTGTTGATTGTTAGATGAAAAACAAATCTTGGAAAGCATGAGTAGAAGAGAATTGAGTGATCAACCCTATACACTTGAGCGACTAGAGCGGATACACTTTCGGTGAGGGTTCGATGCTCAATTCCTTGTTTTCGGCTTTCACGAGCTTTCTTCTTGCAAGTCTATTTGAACATCATTTTGATATTTGAATTGGTAGAGTTTGTGAGTCGTCATATGACCTTTGCCCCACTTGCTTATATATGTTCTTGGAGATTGATTTACTTTTAACCAAGTAGATAGAATCATTTTGCATTTAGTTGCATTCATTTAGATAGGTTGCATATAGTTTCTGTGGATTGAATAAATGTTCATACCCCTGTTCTTGGCCTTCTTTATTCTTAGCATGAGGACATGCTTGGTTTAAGTATGGGAAAGTTTGATAAACCTTGATTTTGTGGTTTATCTTGTACTTAATTTAGGGGAGTTTATCAACTTTTCTCACATTTATTCAATGAAATAGCATGGTTTTGTAATTCTCCCTGAATTTGTGCTTAAGTGTGAAAACATGCTTTTTAGGTCTAAAAATAGCTAAATTTAATTCACTTTAATTCCATTCGATGCCTTGATATGTTTGTTAAGTGATTTCAGGTTTAGAAGGCAAAGATTGGATTGAAGGAATGAAGGAAAAGCATGCAAAGTGGGAGAACTCATGAAGAAATGAAGGAGTCACAAAGTTGTCAAGCCTGACCTCTTCCTACTTAATCGATCATAACTTGAGCTACAGAGGTCCAAATGAGACGGTTCTAGTTGAGTTTGAAAGCTAACATCCGGGACTTCAAAATGATATAAAATATGCCATAGTTACCTGCCGTTTAAAGACGCATATGCATCATGAACACGTACGCGTCGGTGGATCAGCGTGGGTCATTTTGAAGAAAATGTTGCCAGCGATTTCTAGCTCATTTTGGGCCCAATCCAACTCATTTCTGATGCTATTGAACCCAAGAATTGAGGGGGAAGGAACCAAGTAGTCATAGTTTAACTTCATCATGTTTTAGGGTAAAATTCTAGAGAGAGGCTCTCTCCTCTCTCTAGACTTAGGATAGAAATTAGGGTAAAGTTAGGTTAATCTCTCTTAAATTCAACTTTCAATTCTTGTTTTGATTTAGTTTTTCCTTTTAATTTCTTGTTGTCACATCTCTATTCTTCTAGTTTTACTTGTCATTTCCTTTATTTTGTCCTCTTTTATGTCTATGAACCCTTGTTGATTTCAATTTCCTTTTAATGCAATTCTATGTTTCCATGCTCTTTTATTGCTTATCTTAGTTGTTATTATTGATTTCTTGCTTATGTTAGTTATGGGTTTCTTTAATTCTTGCATTTGGTGATGTTTACTTTTCTTGCACTCTAGGTGTTTGTTAAAATGCTTCCACTAGTTTTTGAGTAGTTTTCTTTACTCTTGGCCTAGGCTAAGGAAATTGAGTGACCTTGAGTCATTGGGTCTCATTGAATTGGTGATTTGAGAACCCTTGATGATCAATTTGATACCCATTGACACTAACCCACTACTAATCTAATTTGTAGATAGGTTGGGACTTATGGGTTGATGTGATCAAGCCTATTTAACGTACTTCTAGCTTAGGAGTAGATATTACGTACTTAAAGCTTTTGGAGGTAGACTTAATAGGTTGGCCCATCATAATTATCAATGTAGGATTTGTAGACAAGGATGGTGATCTCAATTACCTATGTCTAGCCAAGAGTTCTTTTTCTTTATTTTATTAGTTCTTACCATTTACTTTCTTGTTGGTTACTTTTCTTGTCAAACTATAAAATCAAACCCCCCTTGCATTTTCATAGCCAATAATTGATCACTTCATTGCAATTCCTTGTGAGACGACTCGAGGTTTAAATACTTCGGTTAATTCTTATTTGGGAGACGACCTGACACGATAATTTTCTCATTATCAAGTACTTAGTTACTACTGGATTCTTTTGCCACGATAAAGGGAAGGTGGTTCATTATTTTCATCTAAAAAGAAGGGCCGAGCTCCCTCAACAGCTCGGACCTTGAAGTAATAGTTCTTGAAGTCGCAAAAAGACTCATCATACATGGAAAATACTTTCTTCTCTTGAGAAGCTCTGAAAGAAATCCAAGAGGCTTTCTTCTTAGCTACCCTAGGCTTTGTCAAAACAAAAAGATATGGGAAAAGAGTTTGGGTAGGTCGGACTCCCAATTCCTGGCACAATAGTTGAAAAATTTTAATGAAACCCCATGAGTTTGAATGGGGTTGGGAAGGGGCTACATTGCAAGACCACAACAGGTCAGTCTCGAAAGCCATAAAAGGGATGGTGATATTCAATTGACTAAAAAAGTTGTCATAAGCATAGAAAAAGGGTCGTTCCCCTTGAGTCAAGGGAGGAAAACTAACCCTCTCCTCAGGGTCAGGCGGTACCAACTCATAATTTTTCTCCTCATCCCTATTACTATAAATTCTATGAAACTTCCTAAGTCGCACATAGTACTCGGGGTCATCCACAGTAACACATTAAAACTATGGAGTCTAGCCAGTCAGACATGCCGTCAGGAATCTTAGTAGACATCTCAACAATATTTTTGTGGGAAGACATAGGCCAACTATTCCTACAGTAAGAAAAAATAAAAATTGGATTACTACCAAACAACTCGGACAAATAAAAGTAAACAGCAAGTATCAGATTCGACAGTAAAAGGGAGACCCCAGGACTCACACTAAAGTCCAGGGGCACCCTTTGGAGGCAACAACAAGGCAAGAACGCCAGAAAAAGGAAAAGTCGACAGTCTATGCCCTAACAACTCTCAATAGAAAACACAAAGAGATCAATCCTTTCCTAGTAACACCACTCCATACAAGCAGCAAGAAAGCCATCATCATCAATAAAAATAATCAAGAAAGCTACAACCCCTTTTCTACCAACAATTCAACAAAAACTAAAACTTTGGGCAAGAAGATGTCATGCAAGGATGAAAGGAGACAGAAACAGCGACAAGCAAAAAGTCATACGAAAGGCAAAACTACCAAAAGGCGTACATTTTCCTCAAGCAGGAGTGGCAGGGAAAAAACACACAACAACGATCAAGATGCAAAGATGCAATCTTTTTTCAGAAAGATTCAAACTTTTTCAAGGCAAACTCAAGTAAAAATCAAAACTTTACAGTGAAGGCATACAGAAGAAACAAATATCAAAAGTAAAAGGAAGAAAAACCAACCTGCTGAGGAGAAAACACGAGCTGCTCGAGGCCAAAGAATGACAAAATCCGCGCCAAACAATCGCTTGGAAACAAAGAATATAGAAGGCTTAGAAGCATGAAAACAAGAGAATGAAGCGCTACAGCAAAGTAACAAACAAAAAGCGAAGAGGAAGGAGAGAAGAAACGGAAGAATGACTCTTTGAAATTCAAAATGAAATACAAAAGAGGGAAGAGAGGAAATGGCGAAGGGAAATTAATGAGTTTTTTAACCCTCGCACGTTCCCAAGAAAGCGCAATGCGCGCTGCAATTAAAAAGAAAAATGCCTCGGATTCAAGGAGTCCCAGTAGGAGTTATACGGGAGATCAACTGAAGACAAAATGCTCGAGCTCAACTTCCTCAAAGGGTCAAAGTATAAAGATACGACCTTAAGGGAAAGATCGAGTCCAAGCAGGGGCACTGTTCATACCCTGGGTCGAGCTATGCGACCCGGGCTGGCTAAAGACACGAGTGACCGACCTCTTCAGGACGGTCGCCACCAACCTCTTACTAAAAGAGTTCGGCCAAATCACCATAGAGGCCCAAGCAAGCCCAAACAAAAGAAGCAAAGCCCATTCTAAAGGCGACAAAGCCAAGAAAGATAAGGCAGTTCCCCTAAAAAGATAAGATAAGATAACTATCTTATCTCATGGGAAGGTCACTCTACACTACTATAAATACACTAGAGCACCCAGGTATAACTCATACTCTGATTCTACACAAAAACCCTGCTTAAAGCCCATGCTAACTTAAGCATCGGAGTCTCTTGCAGGTACCACCACCCTCCGGTGACCAAGGATCAGCGGCACCACCAGATCCAACATGTCAGACACAACAGCTCCGGTAACCACAGCAGATCTCATGTGAGATCGATCTTCAGTTTCAGGTAACCCTCGGAACACTTAGATTTCCTAATTTACCCAAAACACCCTTAGATTTTTTTTACCAATCCAAAAAATCCCGTAATTTCCGCCATTTACATGGCGTTCTGCCATGGCGTCACCGCAATTGCGGCTACCATTTCTCCCGCCGTGAAAACCACGTTGCGGCGACCATTATATGGCGGCAAGGTCAAAATCCACCATGCAATAATGTTATGGCACCGCCATAATCGCAATTTCAAAACACTGCTAACAACTTAAATTCTGTAAGCACTTTCCCTTGGTATTTGTTATCTTCTTGAGTTCTAATCATTCAAAAAAAGAAAGAGATAATGAAGACAAAAAATAATAAAAACAATTTCCTAATTCCGTTGTAATTAGGAAACTCCGATTGCTAAACCTGGAAAAGAACTAAGGATAAATATAAAAGGGAAAAAGGCAAAGAAGTTTGGGACTAGGAATGTGAAGAGATTGTTCAAGGTTAAGTGATATTACTATCCAACGTGTTCATGTGCTGGTATCGATGATAGGAGGCGTATGGTTGCTCCTCGAAAACCATACAACTGATTATGATACATAGTGCATGTTAGAAAGAATGAAGACACCGTTACCTAACCTTAAATTATGTTAGAACTTGTCAATTCCCACCTTCTAATACCATCAACCAGGTCTAGTCAACTGCTAATTCTTCTATACTTTATGTAACTACTTCTAAGTTTTCTTTGCCACCAATTTATTCTGTTATCTAGTGGAATAGAGAATTCGAAGAAGTAAATGAAAACTTCACCTATGTATATGGCATCACCTATAGCTTATGTCATCATGATGTATTAATATGTATTAATACCAAATAAAATGAGTATAGAAAATTATGCAAACTATAATGTTCGCTGCTACGCATTTATCCCTTTTATAGTTCTTAACTTCTTATATAAATAGCAATCCATACTTCTATGAAGGGGACCCCAAAGGTTCAAAATGTAAAAGGACACCAAATCAAGAGCATACAACACTTCAAATTACAAGTGTGCGACAACAAAGTATAAACCAAACCCAATATAAACAAACACACACTATAATAAACGATAACATCCATGAATCAACAACAATATCTTAACAATACAATACCATTATTTGATCCGTAAATCAGCAGCATATTTTAAGAGTGCACCAATACTACATAAAACCTGTAACAACAAAAAAACATAATAAAAATCACATCATTATCATTTTTTTGTAAGAAGTGGCAATAGAAATCAAGGTCACAGAACAAAAACAAAATAAAGGAGAAAATTGAAACCAAATCAAAAAGAAAAAGGGACGTATTAGAACCAAATAATAGGGAGAGAAATTTGAACCAAATTAAAAGAAGGCATAATCTCAACCAAGTGGCATAAGAAAACCAGAAGTGAAAGAGCAGCGTCATGAGCGGATAATTTATACCTTTTTGGCATTGTTTTTACATAGTTTTTAGTATGTTTTAGTTAATTTTTATTATATTTTTATTAGTTTTTATGCAAAAATCACATTTCTGGACTTTACTATGAGTTTGTGTATTTTTCTGTAATTTCAGGTATTTTCTTGCTGAAATTGAGGCATCTAAGCAAAAGTCTATTTCAGAGGGTGAGAAAGGACTGCAGATGCTGTTGGATTCTGACCCTCCTGCACTCGAAGTGGATTTTCTGGAGCTACAGAAGCCCAATTGGCACGCTCTCAATTGCTTTGGAAAGTCGACATCTTGGGCCTTCCAGCAATATATAATAGTCCATACTTTGCCCGATATTTGATGGCCCAAACTGGCGTAAAACGCCAGCCAGAGACCTTTTTCTGGCGTAAAACGCTAGAACTGGCACCAAAACTAGAGTTAAACGCCCAAACTGGCATCCAAGCTGGCGTTTAACTCTAGAAATGGCCTATGTATGTGTAAAGCTCAATGCTCAGCCCAAGCACACACCAAGTGGGCCCCGAAAGTGGATTTCTACACTATTTGCACTTAGTTACTTATTTTCTGTAATCCCTAGTAACTAGTTTAGTATAAATAGCACTTTTTACTATTGTATTCACATCTCTGGACGTTTAGTCCTTAGACATTGGAGGCTAGCCACACGGCCATACCTAGACCTTTTTCTCTTATGTATTTTCTACGCTGGAGTTTCTACACCTCATAGATTAAGGTGCGGAGCTCTGCTGTTCTTCATGAATTAATGCAAGTACTATTGTTTCTCTTTCAATTCACGCTTACTTCTTCTCCAAGATATACTCTCGTACTTAATTCAGTTAAGTTAGAATGAAGAGGTGACCCGTGATAATCACCCAATATCTTCGTTACTCGCTTAGCTAAGATCCGCGTGCCTGACAACCACAAGCGGTCTACATGATGTTCAATGTAGTCATTGGACGACAGCCAGAGTATATTCTCTTGGCTCTCTAATCCACGATTTGCATCGCTTCTCCTGACAACAGAGCATCCAAATCTGTGAGATTAGAACCTTTGTGGTATAGGCTAGAACCAATTGGCAGCATTTCTGAGATCCGGAAAGTCTAAACCTTGTATGTGGTATTCCGAGTAGGATCTGGGAAGGGATGACTGTGACGAGCTTCAAACTCGCAAATGTTGGGTGCAGTGACAGTGTGCAAAAGGATACAGAGATCCTATTCCGATGCTAGTGAGAACCGACAGATGAATAGCCGTGCGGTAGCTGTCCCTGGTATTTTTCATCCGAGACGGAAAATCTGGCAGTTGATTAGCCGTGCAGAAACCGTACCTGGTATTTTTCATCCGAGAGGATCATACAGCTTTCCATGGAAGGGAGCACGCATGACTGGATGAAGAGAGTAGGAAAGCAGAGGTTCAGAAGTAACAAAGCATCTCCAAATGCTTATCTGAAATTCCCACCAATGAATTACATAAGTATCTTTATTTTAATTTATGTTTTATTTATCTTTTAATTATCAAAACCTCATAACCATTTGAATCTGCCTGACTAAGATTTACAGGATGACCATAGCTTGCTTCAAGCTGACAATCTCCGTGGGATCGACCCTTACTCACGTAAGGTATTACTTGGATGACCCAGTGCACTTGCTGGTTAGTTGTGCAGAGTTGTGAAAAGTGTGATCACAATTCCGTGCACCAAAGCGCAAAAGAATGGAAGCACGAGTAGCGAGCAGATCTGGGATAGAAGCATCGTTTAGAATGGGTAATGGGAGCTTATCCTCTTGTAAAAACATGAAAACCTAGCCAAAAAGGAAAAATAAATGAAATTCCAAATAAATAAAGAAAAGGAGAAGGAGAAGACCTTGCAATGGGCAGTGATGGAGGTTGGAGGTAATGCTCGCAAGATGCTCATGCATAATGTAGAGGAGACAACGAGCAGATCTGGCAGAGCAGAGGAAGCAGAGGAAAAAGGCATAAAGAGAACGACATTGGGAGATTGCGACACTACAGTAAAGACGATGATGGAATTTGGAGAGAGAGAACTTTGGTAATTGTTAGAGTAAACACAAAATGAGAGTGAGATTTAGGAAAATAAATGGGTGAAGCTACGAAAAAAATAAAATGTATTGCAGCTTTTCCCAAAATCGCTGCATAAACCGCCATAAATTGGTAGATAGCGGCTGATTAAAAAACTGCTTCTAAAAAGGCGCCCCCATCTGCCGATGTTTTTGTAGTCTTCCTAAGATTATGAAATCATTCTCATCTTCTTTTATGTCAAGGATCACAAAGTTTGCAGAGAAGATCATTTTCCCCATTTTGATCAATAGGTTTTCTACCACTCCATGGGAAACTTTTATTGATTTGTTAGCTAGCTGGATGGATATTCTTGTAGCCTTTACTTCTTCAATTTGCAACCTCTTCATCATAGATTGTGGCATCAAATTGATGCTTGCTCCTAGATCACAAAGTGCTTTTCCAATGGTGACTTCTCCAATGGTGCATGGAATATGGAAGCTCCCTGGATCTTTCAACTTTTCGGGCAATTTCCTTTGAATGATAGCATTGAATTCTTTATTGGGAATCAATGTCTTGTCTTCCTTTAGGCTATGTTTGTTTGAAGGAAAAATGAAAGGAAAGAAAAGGGAGGAAGGAAAATGGGAAGGAAAATGATTATTTTTCATTGTTTGGTTGAGGAGAGAAATGGGAGAGGAAGGAAAAGGGATGAAAAAATTGGTAGGACCCACCAATTTTTTTCTTTCTAACATTGGAAAGAAAATGAAGAGAAAACTAATTCTCTCTCTCTTCTAATATTACCCCTTTATTTTTTTCAATATATTTTATAATATAATGGTAAAATTATTTTTTTATAACATTTCTTTCCTTCTTATTTTTCTTCCATCCAAACACATCTGAGGAAAATAAAAATCCACTCAATTTCTTTTCTTTCCTTTCTTTCCTTTCTATTTCCTTTCTCTCTATTTCTTTCCTTCCAACCAAACATAGCCTTAGAGTCCTCTTCTTAGTTAGCAATTTCTTCATGAACTTTGCATAGATGGGCATTTGCTCCAAGGCTTCTACAAATACGATGTTGATTTGTAGTTTCTTGAACACTTTAAAAAATTTGGATAATTGTTGTTGTTGACTCTCCTTTTGCAACCTTTGTGGGAATGGAATCCTGGGTGTATAGACATTCTCCTTTGCATTTTTTGGCACTTGGGATGGTGGTGCATGAATGTCTTCTTTCTGCTTTTTATTATCCTCTGAGGGTTTTTCACCTTCTTTGCTCATTATGTGTTCTTTTCCCACCATATTTCCGCTTCTTAGATTGATGGCCTTACATTCTTCTTTAGGATTAGACACTGTGTCGCATAGGAAGAAGTTCGTGGGTTTTTTTACTGATTGCTTAGTGTTTGACCCACTTGCACCTCCAAGGTCCAGATGGAAGCTTCTTGATTCTTGAAGTTTGCTCTTCTCTCATGCATGAAGCTTTCGGTTTGTTGAACAAATGTGGAGGTTGACTGATACAGTTTTTTATGGAAATCTCAAGGGGGGAAGGCTTTTAAAGATTTTGTGGCTGCACTAGAGGTGTTGATTATTGGTATGAGGTATTAAAATTTTTATGTCCTTGATTTTCACCCAAAATTAAGGTGGTTCCCCCATCCGAAATTGTATGTGTTTGAGAATGGATCATTTTGTGGATTTTTTGAAGAATTTTCCATATAGTTTACATGCTAAATGGAGGGTGGATTGCCCTTGAATAGGTCACAATCTTCATCCTTATGAGCTTCTCCACACAAATCATATGTTGCGACTTGTGTTCTTATGGTTGAGACTTGCATGTGCCCCACTTGTTTAGTGATTGAGTTAATTTGTTAGGACATGGCGTTGTTTTGTTCCAGAAATATATCTAGTGTATCCATTATTTCTATCAACACTAGAGCTTCTTCACGTGTCTTCCTATTCAAGGATCCTCCTACTGACGAGTCAATTATGGTTCTGGAAGCATGGGATATTCCATCATAAAAGGTCTAAAGTTATAACCACTCAGGGAATACATGATGAGGGTATTTTCTCAACATCTCTTTATATCTTTCTCAGGATTCATAAAGTGATTCTCTATCCTTTTAGATAAAAGTATGAATGTCATTCCTCAACCGTACGAACTTTAGTGGTGAAAAGTATTTGGTTAGAAATATTTTAACCAAATCGCCCCATGTTGCTATATTGTCTAAGGATTGAGCTTGTAGCCATTGTTTGGCTCTATCTCTCAGAGAGAATGGAAACAATCACAATCTTATGGCTTCTAGAGAAACTCCATTACTCTTAACTGTATCACATATCTGTAGAAAGCTGGCTATGTGCACGTTTGGATCTTCTTAAGGATTACCATTGAATTGATCTTGTTGTGCCAATTGGATGAGTGAAAGCTTGAACTCAAAATTGTTGGCTTGGATGATAGGTCTCATTATGCTGCTACCACAACTATCAGTGGTGGGTGTGGCAAAATTTTCAAGGATCCTTCTTGCATTATTTAGTTCTTCTGCTATTCTCTCTTCTTCTTCTTTCCTGACTCTTGATTTCTTTCTTAATCTAAATAGAGTTAGCTCTATTTTGAGATCATACTGGAGAGGTATGGGTTCTTCTTTATCTTGTTTGCAAAAAGAAACAAATCAAAGGCACGTGTGGTATAAAAAATAAAGTAAAGAAGAATTAAATTGGATAATAAAAAGAAAATCAAACAAAATAAAACAAGATCGAATTTAGTGATTCAACTAAACTTGTGTTATCAATCTCAATTAATCCGCGGCAATGGCGTCAAAAACTTGATGAGTGAAAACTAATACTCACAGATACTAACAAGTGCACCAGATCATTCAAGTAACACTATGGTGAGTGAATATCATTCCCACGAGGATTAAGGGACTGAACAAGCAAATATCATATTGAATCACTAATTAAATCAATTGAACTTGGATTAATGAGGGTAGGAACCATGTCTAGCTTGGAACTTTGAATGCTTGAATGATTATGGAGGCAGTGATGAATGTGTATATGATTGAGAGAAAGTAATGGTTAAGAATGTCAAGGGTTTCAGAGATATTTATTTTTTTCAGGAAGATTAAACCTTATGTTTATCTATTTTCATGCATGCAAAGATCTTTTCACGATAAATCATAGATAATTAAATTCCAATTCCTTAGCAATTCAATTTATCTTTATTTCATCAATCACCAATTCCTTGGCAACCGATTAAGAAAAGAGGTTTAGCACAATTCTGATTTAGTTTCAAATAATATTCAAAAGTAGTTCTAGTTCAAATTATATGTCACATATTCAAAACTAGTCCTAGAAAATTGAGAATTATAAGAAAGAAACGTTGCACACTCTTTGAAATATTATTCCTAGTCAAATAAAAAAGTCATCAGAAAGAGTTTTCCAGCTTAATTCCGATATTAAATTTTTCAACGTAATAATAGAATTTAAAATAGAATTAGAATATTTTCCAATACTTCTAACCTTTCAAGAATGGAGAACGAAAACTCAATCTTGAAAATAGATCAATGCATAACTTCAAAATAAAATAAAATACTTAGATTAATAATCCATAAGAAAAGTAAACAGAGCTCCTAACCCTTAACAAAAGGAATTAGTTACTCATGGAGAGAAATGAAAACAATATTGAAAGGGTTCGGCTAGGGTTTGACGGGAGATTTTCCAAAAATCGGCAAGTGCACCGAATCGTATCAAGTAATACTATGGAGAGTAAACAAATTAAATGTAAATAGAAGCAATTAGATAAAAAAATAGTGAAAGACAATGATGTTGAATATGTTAAGGTTTCGGACATGTTCACTCTCTAGAAAAACAATCCTTGTGTTATTTATTTAGAGGCATGCAAAAATCAATTCACGACGAATCATAAGTAATTAAATTTCAATTTCTTGGCAACTCAATTTCTCTTTAACCTAATTAATCGCTAATTCTTAGTCAATTATTTAAGAAAAAAGATTAAACTCAGTTCTGATTTATATTCACATAAAATTTCCAGAGTGATCCTAGGTTCAATTATATGTCACTTATTCAAACTAGTTCTAATCCAATTGAAATCATGAGTTATAAATTCGCACACTTTTTAAAATACTATTCCTAGTTAGATTAAAAAGTAATGAGAAAGAGTTTTTAAGTTAATTCCAATATTAAATTTTCCAAAGTAATACTAGAATCCAAACAGAGTTAGAATATTTTCCAACAATTCTAATCTTTAGGGATGAAAAATAAAACTCAATCATAAAATTAATCAAAGTATAAACCTTAAATAAATAAAATACTTAGATTGATAATCTATCAAAAGGTGAACAGAGCTCCTAACCTTAAGGGGAGATTAGCTGCTCATGATGGTGAGAAAACGAAAATAGAGATGAAAAGTGAAATCCATTCTAAGATGTTCGTGGAATAATTATTGGACTTATTTAATTCCTAAGCTAAAATCTAAAATTCAAATTCAAAATAAAATCAAATCAAATCTAATCTAATCATATCTTTGCCTAATCAATTCAAATTCTAAGAGTGATCTTGTAATCAGGATTCTGAGCTTAATGTGTCACTTCATTGGAATCATGGGCTTGCAACTTAATCTTGGATAATTAGTGTAGCACTTGGATGATCACTGGAAGTTAGCCCAAGAAGATGGATGTGGGCATGTGACACTTGAGGTTGGCGTGTGGCATGCCAGTTTGAAGAGGACGAAGGCGTGTGGTATGCTTAAGTGGCGTGTTGCATGGGGATGGCATGTAGCACGCCCTAGGGTGGAAGGTTGCAAGCGTGTGGCATGCGTAAGTGGCATCGCATGGGTCGACTACTGGAGGGTATGATACGAAGGCATGCCACACTTGAGGCTGGCATGTGGCACGCCAAGTTGATGTGGTTCCCCTGGAGGGTTGTTACTTGCCTTGACGTGGCACTTGGGACGCTATTTTTTTGCGAATTGAAAGAATGGTGGTGTGTGCCCTTTAGATTCAATATCCACTATAAACATATGTACATCACTTTGAAGTCCTGGATGTTAGCTTTCTGACACCACTAGAACTGCTTCATTTGGACCTCTATAGCTCAAGTTATCATCAATTTAGTGCGAAGAGGTCAGGATTGGGCGTAGAAAGGCGTGTGGCACTTGGTTTTGGGCATGTAACACGCCAGTTTTGGGTGCTACTTTTACAAGCTCAAAGGTGAGGGCAGTTTGTGGCCCAAATTGAACGTCCACTATAGACATATGCATATCGTTTCAAAACTCTGGATGTTAGCTTTGTAACAGCTTAAAACTGTCTCATTTGGACCTCTGTAGCTCACGTTATGCTCACTGGAGTATGAAGAGCTCAGGATTGACAGCATCTACAGATTCTCTTCGCACTTCCTTGGGGCTTGTCTTTAATTCTTGGTTCGCTGGGAGGTTGCTTCCTTTTACATGCCACCTTCCTTATTCTCCTAGGGGCTTCTTTGGTTGTCCTTCTCCTCCTTTATTCTTCCCTAAAATCTTTCAACAACTTCCTAAACATATCAAATCTCATAGCAACTCCAAGAAACATTGATTAAAGCACAAGAATCTCAAATTATAACAAGAAAATTACTAACTTTATTCAAAAAAATAATAAATAAAACAACTAAAGATGCTTATGCATCAGGGTTCCGAATACCTCCTCTGTGAACTATGATCACCTATTTATATCCTAAGTCTACCTAAAATTCAAATTCAAAACTTAATCTTTATCTTATCTTTTTGAAAGAATGAGACGACAAATAACAATAATTCTAATTCTAATTACAACCAAATCAAATCAAATCCTAACTTAACAAAATCTTCCTTAATCTTCCGAAATTGTATCTCTGGGGAGTGGGCCTTGATTGATGTAGTACTTGGGCTTGTGGCGTGGCATGCCAACTTATTGTGGGCTTGAAGGTGTTACATGCCTGGACTTGGCGTGGCACACCAACTTGTTATGAGCTTCAAGGCGTTTCACACCCTCATGGTAGCATTACACGCCAGCTTCCTTGCTTTGTTGAAGGTGTTGCACGCCCTTCTTTGGAGTGGCATGCCAACTTCTTCTTGGTTGAAGGCGTTAAATGCTAGCTTGTGGTGTTGCACACCTTTGTGGTGGCGTAGCATGCCAACTTCTTCTTGGCTTGCTGGGCTTCAAGGAGTTACACGACATTCCTTGGAGTGGCACACTAACTTCTCTGTATCTTGGAAGGCATTGCAGGACATTCTTTGGAGTGGCACACCAGCTTCTCTGCCTTGGAAAGCGTTACATGCCATTCCTTAAAGTGGCATGCTAGCTTCCTGTATTTCCTTCAAATTACTTCAAAAACATATTAGCAATAGAAAATACCTCAAATTAATCAGTTTAGATGAAAAAACTATAATTAGCTTAATGAAAATGAAAAAGAATGCAAGAAAAACTACTAAAGATGCAAACGCATTACAGACACCCAAAAATTATCAAATGGGTGCCAATCGCCCAAATTACCAAGCCTAGTCCCTTCGAAAAGGGCAACAAGGCTGGTGCCCAACTTTATAAGGTGGCACCTAGCACCAACAAATTTCATTAGAGGGGTGTCCAGTGCCCATGCCTAGTGCCCAACGCCAAACATTCTTCACTCCTAGGGACCCAAAATTGCATTAAAGTTCAGTGCCAAGCCTTAAAGTTTGGTACCAATATCCAAGTGCAACACCACACATTGATTCGACCGAGACTCTCTAAAAATTCAGCTGAGACTCTCTAAAGATTCAAGATTTGAATGATTAGTTATTGTTAGCTTCTTCTAGAAAGATAAAATTTGGTTTAAATTTAGATTTGAATTATTGTTTTAGTTATCTTATCCTTGCAAATATAAGATTAGACTTAGTTTTGAATTTGAATTTTAGGATAGGTTTTAGGATATAAATAATTGAACGATGGTTCACAGAATGGAGCATCTAGCATCTCATTCGTTAGTTTTAGTTTATTTTCATCATGAGTCACTAAACCTCTTTTGTTAAGGTTAGGAGCTCTCTTTGATTTTCATCTATCGATAATGTGATTGTTTATTCTATTTTGGTTAATACATTGTTATCTTTTCAAGAATTGAGTTTTATTCTTCATCTTAGTAGTTAGAAGTATTGGGAAATGATGACACGTCATCTTAAGCAATTTTTCTGTTTCATTTTCATTTATTTTCTTAGGTTTTAATCAAATTTCCTATGTTTTATAAAAGAATTTAATAATAATCAAATATTTGGAGTTGTATTAGTATTTTTATGATTCCAAGAATATTTGGCATAAAAAATCAGAAATCAAAAGGAAAATTTAAAAATAGCAAAAGCATGGCCTAAGGAATTGGAAGCGTGTCCCAAAAGGCACCCAATAAACCGCCTGGTGGAAGGACCTCATGCCTGGTGGGACCCCTCCACAAAGCAGCATGCTTGGCAGACCTACAACACACCCAGCAGACTCTTTGTCCTCTTCTCTCATGCTTGGCGGCCTGTCTCCATGCATGGCGGGCCAACACCTCCTAGAAGATGAAATCCTGGACTTTTGCCCAATTTCTCTAACACAAGCCCAACTCTAAATTAATTACAACTCTCAAGATGCAATAATTAAGGACCAAACTTAATTACTGCCTCATCAAAAGCCTTAATCACATTCGTTGAAGATCTAGAAGATTAGTTATTAATTCTCTCAGGAAGCATAAGAGATTTGGTTGTTAGATTTTTTATTTAAATTTTTGTTTTGAATTTGAAATTAAAGTCTGTAAACAGTTAGTTTGTTTTCCTCTCCAAAAGATAAATGGTTATCTTATTTTTCCCTCTGAAAGATAAGATTAGTTTAGTTTTGAATTTGAATTCCAAAATTAGGCTATGAATAATTGAGTATAGCTCATAGAGAGGATTATCCAATTTTCTCTATAATATCTTCATCTTGTTTTCCTTTCACTTTCCATGGTAACTAATTCTCTGTCAAAGGGTTAGGAGCTCTATTTATGTTTTCTATGGGTCATTAATCTAACTTTACTTTATCTTGAAGTCTTACATTGATCTATTTCATGATTGAGTTATTCGTTCTTCATTCTCATTAGTAGATCAAAAGGTATGTTAATCTCTATTGAATTCATTTGTTACAATTGAAAAATTTGATATTTGAATTAAAACTTGAAAACTCTTTCACATGACTTTTTTGAATTTGTCTAGGGATAGTGGTTCAATTAGTGTACGACACATGCATGATTTTCAATCACTCTAATTTTGAATAAGTGACATATAATTCGACCTAAGGACTACTTTTAAATCTTATTTGAATTTAAAATCCATTTTTATGCTTAATTTTTTTATTAATTAATTGACAACTAATTAATGCTTGAGAAACTGAGGAGCCAAGGGATTGAAAACCAGTTACTAAAGATTTATCGTGAAAGATCTTTGCAACTTCAAGATAAGTAAATAAGGTTTGATTTCGCTAAGAGTATAAACATCTCCGAAGCCTTTGACTCTCATCATCTCTATCTGCAAGCATTCAAGACTCTCAAGATCTCAGCGAGACTCAATCTTGCCCCCTTCAAATCAGGTTCTATTAATCTAATTACGCGTTTAATATGTCCTTTGATTGCTCAATCTTTTAATTCTCGTGGAATGATATCAACTCACCGTGGTACTACTTGTGCAATCCGATGCACTTGCCGATATCCGTGAGCTTCAATTTCTACTCATTAGGAAATATTCTAATTCTGTCTTGGATTCTGTTATTACATTAGAAAAATTAATATTGGGATTAGCTTGAAACTCTTTCTCATAATTTTTCAACTTGACTAGGAATAGTATTTTGAAAGTTGTTAGACGTTGAATTGGAATTGAGCTTAACCTATTTTTCTTAATTAATTGGCCAAGGAATTGGTGATTAAATAAGATAAAGAGAAATTGAATAGCCAAAGAATTAGAGTTTGGTTATATATGATTTGTTGTGAAATTATCTTGCATGGATCAAAGTAAATAAACATGAATGTTACCTTTCCTAGAAATTAAACATCTCTAAAACCTTAACATCTTATTCCACTATTTATTTCTCTAACTATTTCATAATCATTCATTCATGTCAAACACACCATAATTTATTGTTCAAGATTCACAATCCTTTCTTTTGCAATGGTTTGGTCGATCTAATTAGAAGATTCAATTAAAAATTACTTGTTCAATCCTTTAATCCTCGTGGGAACGATATCCATTCACCGTGGTAATACTTTAAGTGATTTGCTGCACTTGTCAAGATTAATTCCATACCAATAGCAAGCAAACTCTCAAAAACCATCATCTCTTGAGCTTGTTCTAGAGAAACTATTCCAATTCGCTGCTTTGTTTGTGAAACAAACATAAAGCTTCATGCAAGAGGCACAATCAAACTTCAAAAACTAAGAAGCTTCTATCATAAATCTACAGGTGCAAGTGGGGCAAATTGCCAAGCAATTAGTAGAGAAGCTATCAATTTCCTTTCCAAGTGACACAATACCTAATCCTTGTGAGAAATTCAACGCTATCAATCTAAGGAGCGAAAGAGTGGTTAAGATAGAAAATCCCCAGCAAAATGAAGGACAAGTTGAGGAGCCTTCAGAAGAGAAAAAGGAATGAAAATAAAAAAGAGAATGCTCCTACAAAGATAAAAAAAAAAAAAAAAAAAAAGAGAATGTGAAAGCCTATGAATAAAAAATTTCATATCCCCAAAGGCTACAAATAGTGACGGATCCAGAAAATTTTGTCAGTGAGGGCAATGCATATATAATATGGCAATAATTTTTATAATTATATTTTGTTATTATAAAATATAATTAATTTTTAAATTGTCTAACAAATAAATTTAAACACTAACATAGTAAGTTAAATAGGTTTTATATTTTCTTTCAATTATCAATACAATCAAATATTTTTTTTCTATATATGTTATTGAACAATAATTTAAAAATTCATCTTCCATATGATTACGAAATCGACTTTTTATAATATTTATAGCCGAAGAGATTTCTTCAACTAATGTTATTATTGGCAAACCTAAAACTAATTTTAAAAAAATACCAATAAAAAAATAATATTCTTTCGAGTCTATGTAAATTTTTTTTAGAAGCTAAGCCATTTGATTTCAGACAACGTTTTTTTTGTTTTATTTTTAATCTATTTTTTTTTTTGTCTTTCTTCAACAATTGATTAGATTTTAAAATTTTGCTACAAATTTTGATATAGGCAATTTATAAGAAAAATTCTTCGGTAATATTTATTTACATAAACATACCAAAAATCTAAAATTATTTTTAAATATTCAAATAATTTAGATATTAATCTTTTATTAATATTAAGCGAACTAAATATATTTTTCATGGATAAATTTTTAATTTTTTATAATAAAAAAATATTTAATGGAGTCAAATTTTGGCTCTTCATTATATTTATTTATTTATTTTTAATTTGTTAAGCACCAAATTAACAAATAAAAAATAATTTTATTTTAACATTATCTGCAGTGTATAAACTTTTAATGATAATAGATTCATCTACTAAAATTGAATTGATGTGCTTTATATTGGTATTTTTATATATTCATTATTGATTAATGTTTATGTTTCGAGTCTTTTTTTTCATTCCTATACGTTGAGAAGTGTGTGAACCAAGAAAAAAATTTATTAGGGTCAAATTTATTTCTTAAATGGGGGCAAATATATTTTTTTTAATATTTCGCATGAAACTTTATGAAAATTTAATGGGAGCACTTGTCCCTACATGGTTGAATGTAGATCCGTCCCTGGCTACAGAAGTACAATCAGGAGAAGCATTTTTCCAAATTTTTGGAATTGTTCAAAATGTTGCAAATTAATATTCTTTTTGCAAAATCCTTAGAACAAATGCTGCTCTATGCTAAGTTCATGTCGGAGCTGTCATCCAAGAAAGGAACCCTCAAGGAAGATGAGACAATGATTGTCATCAAGGAGTGTAGTGTCATTATTCAGAAGAAATTACCACAAAAGTTGAAAGATCCGAAGAGTTTTCAAATCCCTTATACAATTAAAGATGTCACCATTGCAAAGGCTCTTTGTCATTTAAGGGAAATCATTAATTTGATTTTCTTGTCTATGATGAGGAAGCTACAATTTGAAGAAGTGAAGCCAACAAGAATATCCTTGCAATTGGCCAATAGATCAGTAAAGTTTTTCCATGGGATAGTGGAAAATGCATTGGTCAAAGTCGAAAGGTTCATATTCCTTGCTGATTTCGTGATCCTTGAACATATCAGCGGAAGGTGACATTGGAGATTTACTGTTGACAAGGGAGGAAGATATAGAAGACCTCATAGAAAATGTTTCAGAGAATTTCGATGATATCACGTAATGCTTATATGAAGCATTTTAATGTAATAAAAAATGATCTTTCTGTCATAAATTAAGTTAAATAAACTCAACGTTGTACGTTATTTTCGTTGGTTAATTTATACTTGTGTAGTTTTTATTTGCAGTTAAATATTTATGTTATTGTGAATTTTCATGAGTAAAAGCAGATTTTTAGTTTCTTTCAACGATTTTAATATGGAAAAATTAGTTTATGTTAAATCTTTATTCCTTGTACAGTTGTTGTTTTTTCTTAAGGTTGCAATTTTGATAATCTTGCTATCTATTACGCAATATAATTTCACTAGTGTTACGTTTTGAAAACAATAGTGAACATAACATGATGGTGGAACAAGACCAATGAAAACTAAGGACTTTTCGTCATCCTCTGCAAGCACAACAATTGCTACAGAGCTTCTGTTTAAGAAATTTGCCTAAACTACTAACAAGGGTGATGGTAATTATCGAAAATTTGCTTTTAGTTTTAAAATTGTCTTAGCATCTTGTAGTTTGGTTTTTTTCTAATTCAGTATTTAATGACTCCGGAGTTCTCAGTTTCTTCTATGTATACTCATTTTGTTATGTGCTTGTTGATATTTTTAGTCTTACCTAAATATTTTGAAGAAATAGCTCCTGACAGTCTAGATGGAGAAGAGTCTGATTCAGAAGACAATTTAGATGATATCTCCTCTGTTGCAGTCGATACATCCATGCAGTTTGATCTCAATAAGGTTTCGGAAGAAGACAATGAAATTTTAGAAGACCAACAAGATAAACAAGATGATATACATGTTAAGAAAATGTGCTTTGATCTAAACAAAATGCCATGGTATGGAGATGACATATCAGATCCTCTAAAACGTGAAGCCCATAGATTCTTGACATAGTATTTTTTGCCAGGTCAATACGATGTTGGAGAGAAATTTTGATCTTTTATTATAACAGTTATGTTGATTCCCTTAGTTTAATGATTTGGGTCGCAGTTGTACATGTTTAGCTACTTTTAGAGTTTCTTGATTTAGGTTTAGTAAGGCATAACTTCAAAGAGGAGTAACTTTGATTTATGCTCTCTAGAACTTTATTTTAACTTTATAAATTCAGAGTATGATTTTATTTTCTTCTTTTACATCCATAATTGAATGCAATTTTAAATGCCAATAACGTAATCAAGAAAATCTTATTGGTAAATTTGTTCACATGAGTTAACATGTAGAACTTATTTAACTTGTGAATTTTTTTTACGTAAGACGAATATAGAAAAAGTGTTACGAGTTTAAGTAACAATGATTTAAACATATGTAGCTTAAGATAGCAGTCTTTACTTAACTAGATTATACCCAGATGGTTATTACTAAAGAGAACAATGCAATACGTGGTAATACGCATTTTGTGGCGGTTTAAACAAAACCGCCACAAAATGTAAAACAATAACTCACTCGCGGTACATATAGCGGCGGTTTTCGAAAAGACGCCGCGAAATGCAAACTTGATTGAAATATAGCGGCAATTCGAAAAAAACCACGGCTAAATGTTGGCCTGATTGCAGCCCCAACCCCTACCCGCCGCTAAATGTCGGCCTGATTGCAGCCCCAACCCCTACCCGCCGCTATATGCACCGCAGGTTGTCGTTTCGCGGTGATTTTACAAAACCGCCGCAAAATTTCTGCCGCTATCTACCGGAATTGTTGTAGTGTAGCCACCAGATGAGCTCTCATAGACATCTAAAGAGGTGAGCTAACACTAAGGGTGCATGATGAACAAATGGTTTTTAATGTCTTTAAAGCCATGCAATACCCTAGTGAATTAGAAAGCTGTGTGAGGATTAATCTAATTGAATTGTTAGTCCAAGAAATTGTTAATAAAGGATCCCTTTAGGAATCTCTACAACACCCAAGCTTTAAAGAAGAGCTAGAATATGTGCATTCAATGGAGGAAAGCAGCTATGAGTCAAGCTAATGCCATTAAAAGAGCGCTTGTTGGGAGGCAACTCAACCACAGTCAGTATCCCTTCCTTTCCTTTTCATCAAATTATTTTGCTCTTTTTTCTCTTTTGTATTAAAGTCTTTTCCATTAAAGTATATTTTCCTTCTCTTTTTTCAAAATATTTTTTGGTTTTCAAAAAAAAAAGGAGGGGTGGTGCTGAGCGCCCAAAGAGGGGGCCCAACACCTTTGATGGAATTTAAAAGGCTGGTGCCTACCGTCAAGTTTGGCGCCCAACGCCAGGGAAAATATATGTATGGGCGCTAGGCGCTCAGTGCTCAAGCCCAGCACCTAGGACTCAAGTTCATCGCCTTCGATGGTTCCTTCCTCACTTACGGTGAGTTATCTCCTCCAATTGCCTTTAATTCTGTTTATAATTTTGTTTTATTAGTTTTAATCTTTTTTTAAGAGTTTGCATGCATTTTTATCTTTGTTTTTGTTTTATGACTACCACCATGCTTGGCTTCCTGAGGATCATCGTGTAACCACTCTATGTGCATGCATGTCATCCTTCTTAATGTCACTCTTCCCAATCTCTGTTGTTGTCATAGTTCACATGCATGCAAGCATGGAACCACATGCTACCTCCATGCATCCACTTTCTCAATTTTAATGTTTTCAATTTTATCACCTAACTCTTATTTTATATAAATTTCCTCTGCACACATACACATCACACACTCCATCACCTATTTTCAACCACACACTGCAAACTCCACTTTATAATAAATACGCCTACACACACAGTCTCACATCCACTTCATTTTGCATGTTCATCTTCTCTATACACAGTCACTTCATTCTTCACGTTTATGAAAACTTGTTTTGCATTTTGTTGAGCTATTATTTCAAGGAATTAACATGTCTTTGTTCAAGAGGAGGAAAGGAAAGGAAAAGAACTGGCCACTCCTTCATATGACATGGGCCGATTTCATTCCAAACTTCATGAAGATTAATACAACATGTGGATGGTGGATATATCGATCATTCCTGATATAAGGTTTGACTTGGAACCAGATGAATATCCGGACCTTCAAGCCAAAATATCACAAAGGAAGTGGAGCATTCTGGCCAATCCACTGAGAAAGACGGGGCTCACATTAGTTCAAGAATTTTATGTAAATGCTTGGATGACCCTAGAGGAAAAAACCCAAGAAAACGAAGAGCCTTCCTTCATGAGCTATGTTCGAGGTCAACTTATTGACTCTTGAACTCGGAATATCCAAAAAGTCTTCCGTCTCTGTCCTCAACCTCGCTCCTTGAACCTCAATTATTATGATTATGAAATGACGATGAGGAATGACAAAAGGGAGTATGAGGTGTTCCATGACATATGTATCCCAAGACCACATTGGAAACTTGATGTAAAGGGAACACCGAACCAACTAAAGAGGACATAGCTTATCCTCGATGCCAAAGGATTGTTGGATTTCATCCAACACTCTATTATCCATATGTCTAACCATTCCGAACTAACTGTGGATAAAGCCATCCCAATTCACTCTATAATGACCGGGAAAGAAGTTCAAGTGGAGAATCTCATCCCTATGCATATAAGAGCCATTGCTCAAAGTGTGAACTCAAGAGCGAAACTCAGATTTTCGGGTCTCATCCAACATCTCTGCCAAACTACCGGGGTGTCTATTATTGAACAAGACACCGCTATTAAACTTAAAAGGACAATTTTTGTGGCAGTGATGGAAAGATCAACAAAAAGATACCATGGAGAAGCCCAAGGAAACGAGCCTTAACAGAATCCTCCTCCACCTCCTGCACCTGAGCCTCAAACGAGAACTAGTCAACTTCAAGCTCATGAAATTGACGTGCAATAATTCTATAGAGAATTCTAATAATTTCAGTTGGGCACAAACCAAAGGTTAAACTATCTTTGCATTGTTGCACATCAATCAAACCCGCAACAAGTTCCATCATATGAAACTATATGTTCCACCATGGAACAAAATAGGAGATAGAAGGAAGCTCAGAGGCAAAGGCAGCAAGAGTTAGAAAGACAAAGGGCTTGGGCTGCTAGAAGCCCAGAGGTAGAATTAGAGACCGATGATGAGGATGAAGATGACTAAATGTGGTAAACTTGAATTGTATTTTTCTGGTGGTTAGTTAGAGATTTGTTTTTGCTTTTTCTTTTTCTTTCTTTTGTTGCATCATATTTTCTTTTCCTTTTTACATCATGTTTTCTTTTCTTTTCTTTGTTGTTGCATCATGTTTTCACTTATGTTTTCTAATGCATTTATTAAATCTCGTTTGTTTTTCTTTTGCTTATTCTTCCAGCAATTCTTTGAATATAAGAGAGTATCTGAATGAAAAAATTTGATGGACAAAAAAGAAGGTTAAAAGAAAAATGGGTCACATGTGAAAAGATATGATTACATCGATAGACACAATATGGATGAAACTTGCGAAAAGAGAGGTAGAATCTTCAAAAACAAAAAATCCAGAAAAGTACTATGAGAATCCGATATGAACTTTTTCAAAAAAAAAGGAGGGGGGATCAAAAACAGAAAGGCTCTGAGCACTAATGGCTAGAGTCCAGTTATGTGCATGTGGTGCTATTGTGTCAAAGAGAGACTTGGGTAAGTAATTCCGAGTGGTGCTTCATCATATGATAACTTGAGCCAATTGGTTTGGGATTATTGATTGAATACCCAAATTAAGAGTTGCCTTGAAATAGAGCATTTAGAGTCCAAAGAGGCTCCAGGCACCTATGTTTAGATGAATGAAAAAATAGAGCATTTAAGTGTTTGTGGTGTAACACCCTGCCATACCAAATCTCATGCTTAAGTCATAAAGCTGAGGTGGCAAGGTATTCTGACCTCTAAATGTAAAATATATATAATAATAATGAAAAAGAGATAGTATGCTAGGAGCCTTGAAAAATAGGTAAAACAAAATCACAAAATCAAAAAGCGCAAACCTCAGAAAACGTGGTTACTTGCGTGAGAGGAAAACTAAAGGTCAATAACAAATATATACAGATGACATGAGTATAGAGTCAATAATACGAAATAACAAGCTTCTAACTCAGCCTGCGAAGCTAAGGCTGGCCGGAGAACAGATGCATACATATATATACACATAATAATAGCCCAAAAGATCATGTTCAAAACCCTAGTTCTCCAATAAAACCTGCAAGAGGTACATAAACAAAGTATTCTTACATCCAAGAAGAGAAACTATATATATATCAAAGTAACAAAAAGAGACCCCAAAGTAAGACACCTCGCCGCAGAAACTCCAGACGCCTACCGAGGTGCCGCTCAACCTGCATCTGAAAATAACAACACAGTATGGGATGAGAACCGGAGGTTCTCAGCATGGTAAAGTGCCACGCATATAATATATAAGGTCCTGGGAATGCCAGAGACAATCTTAGAACGCCGACTCTTAAATTATAAAGCTTAAATTACTAAATAGAAATCATAAAAAGGGTGGTCTTCTAGAAAATTCTAAACCTAGCTTACACTTCAACCTTAACTCTAAACATGTCCACCTTTCCTCTGTACCTCCATCTTCGATGATTTGCATAGACAAAACAAACAGACAAGGCAAGCACAAGTAGAAAATAAGTAGTTCAAGTAACAATTATAACAATTAGCAGAATATAATCAATTAGGCATTCCCAATTAAGAACAGGAAACAAACAAACAAAATGCATATGATGAATGTCTATCCTACTGGTCGTGAGCTCATGTGTTTGTTACTTTGCCAAAACCCGACATATCTGGTAGTTAACCCAGACATTGGTCTTTAGGTTGCGCATCTCCAGGAGGATCATAAACGAAAGAGAGTGCCTTTCCACATCGAAGGAGTGTGCCTTTCCACCTTACAACCAGAGAAGAATGTGGGGGAAACAATACGAAGGAGAGTGCCTTTCCACCTTCCCCACATCCATATCACGACAAGAGAGGGAACTTCCACCTTCAACTTGCCATCCGAACACATTTCCAAATTAATATGCAAGCGGGATCACACCCGGACCTTGCCATTTCGACTATTTCGGCCACATACATATCTCGACCATTCTGGCTACACATAGTCATCCCAAATCTCATCATTTATCATCATCATCTCCTTACATTCATTCTTTATAGCCATAGCAACATGTTTTTATTTAGCTCTCATCATCATCCTCTTATAATTCATCTCATTTTCTCTTTTCTTCATCCCCAAGTTACCTCATTTTCCTAACTTCAACTAATTACTAAGCTTACTAATAAGATCTAGGGTTAAAAGGATAAAATAGAGGTTCGAAACCATGTTTGAATTATAAAAATACAGATGCTGAAAAACAGAGTGTGTGCATACGCACACAAGTGTGCGTGCGCACAGTTTGTGGAAAGCAGGGCGTGTGCGTGCACACAGCAATCAGGAATTACTTGGTGTGCGTGTGCCTCACCTATGTGAGCGTCACTAACAGAAATCATATCCTGGTGCGTGCGTGCACACAATGGCGTGCGTGCGCACAATGGCGTGCGTACGCACACTTTCAGAAAAAAACCAGGTTTGCGTGCGCACAATGGCGTGCGTACGCACAAGCAAAGTTTCTGCTACTGCTGGGTGCGTGGGCACACACCAGAAATCCTGATTCTGCTGCATCTTTAAAAATTTCAGGTTTTAGCACTAGATTTTCGGCATCCATAACTTTCTCTACAGAATTCGGTTTTCTGCAAACCTTATATCGTTCTCAAGCTTATAAAACCCTCTTTAATTTGAAACAAATTTCATTTTCATCCAGAATTTGAGGAGCAAGTTATGGACTACCAAAATTCATTAAAAATCAATTCTTTCCAAAATATACCAAACCTCCATTTTTACCAAAATCTCATTTTCAACCAAACATTTCACAACCATGGCAAACCAATACTCAACCCCACACCTTCCATATATTTTACAACACACCACACCTAACATTCTCAATCATCCAATAAATCCTTACATATTCACAATTCCAAATTCAAAATAATAACAACTATACTCATGTTTACACGTAGCTCCCTTGTCACATATATCAACATGTACATTGATAAGCGGATAATTTATATGCTTTTTGGCATTGTTTGTAGGTAGTTTTTAATATGTTTTAGTCACTTTTTATTATATTTTTATTAGTTTTTAAATAAAAATCACATTTCTAGACTTTACTATGAGTTTGTGTGTTTTTCTATAATTTCAGGTATTTTCTTGCTGAAATTGAGGGAGCTGAGCAAAAATCTGATTCAGGCTGAAAAAGGACTGCTGATGTTGTTGGATTCTGACCTCCCTGCACTCGGAATGGATTTTTTGGAGATACAGGATTCCAATTGGCGCGCTCTCAATTGCGTTGGAAAGTAGACATCCAGGGCTTTCCAGCAATATATAGTCCATACTTTGCTCAAAGATAGACGACGTAAACTGGTGTTCAACGCCAGTTCCATGTTGCATTCTGGCGTTAAACGCTAGAAACAGGTTACAAGTTGGAGTTAAACACCAGAAACAGGTTACAACCTGGCGTTTAACTCTAGAAACAGCCTAGGCACGTGTAAAGCTCAAGTCTCAGCCCCATCACACACCAAGTGGGCCCCAGAAGTGGATCTCTGCACTATCTATCTTAGTTTACTCATTTTCTGTAAACTTAGGTTACTAGTTTAGTATTTAAACAACTTTTAGAGATTTATTTTATATCTCATGACATTTTAGATCTGAACTTTGTACTCTTTGACGGTATGAGTCTCTAAACTCCATTGTTGGGGGTGAGGAGCTCTGCTGTGTCTCGATGGATTAATGCAATTATTTCAGTTTTCTATTCAAACACGCTGGTTTCTATCTAAGATGTTCATTCGCACTTCAATATAAAGAAGGTGATAATCCTTGACACTCATCACCATTCTTAACCTATGAACGCGTGCCTGACAACCACCTCCGTTCTACCTTCGATTGAATGAGTATCTCTTGGATTTCTTAATCAGAATCTTCGTGGTATAAGCTAGAATCCATTGGCAGCATTCTTGAGAATCCGGAAAGTCTAAACCTTGTCTGTGGTATTCCGAGTAGGATTCAAGGATTGAATGATTGTGACGAGCTTCGAACTCGTGAGTGTTGGGCATAGTGACAGACGCAAAAGGATTAATGGATCCTATTCCGACATGATCGAGAACCGACAGATGATTAGCCCTGCGGTGACAGCGCACCTGGACCATTTTCACTGAGAGGACGGATTGTAGCCATTGACAACGGTGATCCACCAACACACAGCTTGCCATAGGAGGAACCTTGCGTGCGTGGAGAAGAAGACCGGGGGAAAGCAGAGATTCAGAAGATAAAGCATCTCCAAAACTCCAACATATTCTCCATTACTGCATTACAAGTACTATTTAATTTATGCTTTTTACTCTTTATAAATATAATCACTCTTATCATTGATTTCCTGACTAAGAATTACAAAATAACCATAGCTTGCTTCAAGCCGACAATCTCCGTGGGATCGACCCTTACTCACGTAAGGTATTACTTGGACGACCCAGTGCACTTGCTGGTTAGTGGTACGAGTTGTGAAAAGTGTGATTTACAATTCGTGCACCAAGTTTTTGGCGCTGTTGTCGGGGATTGTTCGAGTTTGGACAACTGACGGTTTATTTTGTTGCTTAGATTAGGAAAATTTTTTTTCTTTTTGGTTTAGAGTCTTCTATTATTGTTTTTGGTTGAAAATTTTTTTAAATCCTTATTTTCTCTTTTTAAATTTTTTGAAAATTTTATAAACTGATAATTGAGTTTTTCTGTTTGAGTTTAGTTTCATATTTTAAGTTTGGTGTCAATTGCATGTTTTTATTTTCTTTTAAATTTTCGAATTTGTGTTCATTGTTCTATCTTAATCTTCAAGTTGTTCTTGTTTATTTTCCTTGTTTAATCTTTAGTTTTTCTTGTTTTGTGATTTTTCTTGTTTTTCTTGTGCAGTTTTGAATTATTAGTATCCAAAAAAATTTAATTAAAAATAAAAATTTATACATTAAATACCTTTATTAAAACACTTTAAATTTATAGCTCAATTGGCTAGAGCAATGTGCTTATGTTCTTGGTAATTGGGAATTTTCTTTCTAAAATCTTTTCAAAAATAATTTTTCTTTGAATAAATCTTGTGCCAAACTTTAAGTTTGGTGTTCTCCTGTTAATTTTTCTTTAGTTTTCAAAAATTTTATTTTGGTTTTCTAAAATTTTAAGTTTGGTGTTCTTTCTTCATGTTCTTGTTGTTCTTGTGAGTCTTCAAAGTGTTCTTGAGTCTTCCATGTGTTTTGATCTTAAAATTTTTAAGTTTAGTGTTCCTTGGTGTTTTCCCTCCAAAATTTTCGAAAACAAGGAGCATTAGATCTAAAAATTTTAAGTTGTGTGTCTTTTGTGTGTTTTTCTTTTTCATCATAAAATTTAAAAATAAAAAAAAATATATCTTCTCTAACTATTTTTGAGCAAATATTTCGAAATTTTTTCAAAAAAAAAAATCAGATTTTTATTTTAAAATTTCTATTTTATCTTATCTTAGTTTTACAAATTTTAAAATTCAAATTTTTTTTCAAAAAAATCATATCTTTTTCAAAATTTTATCTTATCTTATTTCAAATTTCAAATTTCAACTTTCAAAATTTAAAATTCAAAATCTAATTTTCAAATTTAAAAATTAAATTTTTTCAAAATTTAAATCTTTTTCAAATCCTTATCTTATATTGTTGACTTTTTCGAAAATTCAAAATTCAATTTTCAAATTTCAACTTTCAAACTTTAATTTTCAAATTTCAATTTTCAAAATTTCAAATTTCAAATTTCAAATTTCAAGTTTCAAAATTTAATTTTCAAATTTCAAATTTAAATTTCAAAACTTTTTAATTTAAATTCCTTATCTTCTCTTACCTAGCTTATCTTATCTTTTCTAATCTCAAATCTTAAAATCAAATCTTTTTCATATCTTTTCTTTTTTTATTTTATTTTATTTTCTTACAAGTATCTTTAATTTTAAGACATATCTTTTTCAAAACTTCCTAACCAATTTCTCTCTCTTCATTTTTTTTTCGAAAATCCTCACCCACATCTTTTTCAAATCTTTTTAATTAATTAATTTAGTTTTCAATTTTCTTTTATTTCTTTTTGGTTTAATTACTCTGTCAGTCCCTATAGTTTCACCGAATTTTTAATTAGGTCCCTATACTTTTTTTCTTTTCAATTGAGTCCCTATACCGTGTCAAATTTTGTAATTAAGTCCTTACTGTTACAAAAAGTTAAAGTTAACGGAATATTCCGTTAAACAAAAAGAATATACCACATGAAAACATCCTTTTTTTTCTTAAATTCCAAAAGAACCCTCAATATTTTCTTCCACTCTCACTCATACTCCATGAACAACAGCAGCAACGTCTCGTCCTCAGCTAGACAGTGGCCCAGTGATAATGAACGAGGTGGAGATAGGGGCGGAAGCGAAGAAGAGGCGCCAAGGGAGAGGGCGATGGAAGGGTTCTCAAGAGGGAAGAAGCAGGAGTTAAAGGAACACTAGATGTCGATGAGGAAGGTGATGTAGGTGCAGAGGAATGAAGAGAGGTGGGTGAGAGGGAGGGAGGATCTGAAGGTGGCGAAGAGTGAGGGCGAGGCAAAGAAGGAATCTTTGAGCTCACCATGGAGGAACATGGTGGAGGGCACCAGCGCCATCGTAATCCAGTATTTATGGGTGAAGTCGGAGGGGCTCTTTTGATGGATCTGGAGGGTGATGATGAGGATGGGGAAGTGGAGTGACCATGCTGATGGCCATGGACAGAGGATGACAAATTCGATTCGGGGGAGTTAGGGTTTGTCGAGCTTTGCTGAAATTGCGAATTGAAAAAGGAAAAGGAAGGGGCGCTTCTCGAGCTTGATAGGTAGGGACGAAATGATCGAGGCTACAGCTGCAGAGGCCGCATTTCTTTCTTTTCCTTTTTCTTCTTCTGAGCATACGACGGTGATGGTTGCTTGTCGTTTTGTGATGTGGTTTCACTTCTTCTCCCTTAAGTGCAGAATAATTCCGAGAACCAGATTCAATGATTTGTTATTCTAATGCTATGATATTGAATTTGGGTCTTTAGATCAGGTAAGTTATTGCAATGCCATGATACTGAATTTTGCTATTGGCATTACGGGACTTCCTTTAAGTATTTTCACTTTGTGCTTGATAAAGGTCTCCCTGAGTCTGTGGATATAATACTATTATATTAACATTATTGTATCAATGATTTGAACCTTGAAGGATTTAATACCTTACCTGAAGAGTAATGGAGGCAGTGATGGGGTGGCCCTCGACAATCAAAAGTATAGGGACTTCTAAGAAGAGAATAATACGTATAGGTAAATTAGTAAATTCACACCAGATAAATATTTTTTTTAACCTTTACTGTTAACGAGGACTTAATTACAAAATTTGATATGGTATAGGGACTCAATTAAAAAGAAAAAAAGTATAGGGATCTAATTAAAAATTCGGTGAAACTATAGGGACCGGTGGAGTAATTAAACCTTTCTTTTTCTTCAAATTTTTTAAATTATAGTCAATTTTTCATTTATTTCATTTTATTTTATTTTTGGTTTTCAAAAAAAATATATTTTATTTGCAATCCGCATCATCTCCCTTTCTCCATCATGGACAAAAGTGGAAATGAACAGTCCAGAAGGACTCTGGGGTCATATGCTAACCCTATTACTGCTGCATACGGGAGTAGTATCTGTATACCTCCCATCAAAGCAGGAAGTTTTGAGCTAAATCCTCAGCTCATTCTCATGGTGCAGCAAAACTGCCAGTATTCCGGTCTTCCACAGGAAGAACCTACTGAGTTTCTGGCATAATTCTTGCAAATTGCTGACACAGTACGTGACAATGAGGTAGATCAGGATATATACAGACTGTTACTATTTTCGTTTGCTGTAAAAGATCAAGCTAAAAGGTGGTTAAATAACCAACCCACAGCAAGCATAAGGACATGGAAACAGTTATCAGATAAATTCCTGAATCAATATTTCCCTCCAAAAAGGATGACACAACTAAGGCTGAACATCCAAGGCCTTAAACAAGAGGATGATGAATCCCTTTATGATGCCTGGGAGAGGTACAGACGGATGCTAAGGAAATGCCCCTCTGAAATATTTTCAGAGTGGGTGCAATTAGACATCTTCTACTATGGGCTTACAGAAGGAGCTCAGATGTCCCTAGACCACTCAGCTGGTGGATCTATACACATGAGGAAAACCATTGAAGAGGCTCAAGAGCTTATTGATATAGTTGCTAGAAACCAGCATCTGTACATAAGTAATGGGTCCTCCATAAAAGAAAAAGCCAAAGCAGTGTCTACTGAACTTGGTCCTCCAAAACAAATTGCTGAACTCAATCAACAATTGTGCTTTCTAACAAAACAGATAGCAGAATTCAAGGAGATGCTACAAGACACTAAAAATACTAATAAAAATATGGAGGCACAATTGAATCAGACAAAATAGCAGTTATCAAAGCAGATAACAGAAGAGTGCCAGGCAGTTCAATTAAGAAGTGGAAAAATATTAAATACGTCACTTCAGAGCAGCAGAAAGCCAAGAAAAAAAACTGACAGAGGATGAGCAAAATATTATCCAAAATCCCTCTAAGGACAGTAAGGGCCCATAGAGGAACAACTCTAGCGTTCAAACGCCAGAAAAGGATGCAAGGTTGGCGTTAAACGCCCAACCCACGCGCAGTTCTGGCGTTCAAACGCTAGGAACAGGCAAGGAGATGGCGTCAAACGCCCAATGGAAGCTCAGTTCTGGCGTTCAAATGCCAGAAATAGGGAGGAAGTTGGCGTCCAACGCCAATCAAGCTTCCAACCCTGGCATTCAAACGCTAGTGAAGGATCAGACACACGCAAGTGCTGATACTAACTCCCTCAAGAAGGCTTCTCAACCTGCCTCTGTAGGAAATGAACCTGCAGCAACTAAGGTTGAAGAATATAAAGCCAAAATACCTTATCCTCAGAAACTCCACCAAGCGGAACAGGATAAACAATTTGTCCGCTTTGCAGACTATCTCAGGACTCTTGAAATAAAGATTCTGTTTGCAGAGGCACTTGAGCAAATACCCTCTTATGCCAAGTTCATGAAAGATATCTTGAGTCATAAGAAGGATTGGAGAGAAACTGAAAGAGTTCTCCTCACTGAAGAATGCAGTGCAGTCATTCTGAAAAGCTTCCTAGAAAATCTTAAAGATCCCGAGAGCTTTATGATACCATGCATATTAGAGGGTAATTACACCAAGACAGCTTTATGTGATCTTGGGGCAAGCATCAACCTAATCCCTACATCCACTATCAGAAAGCTTGGCTTGACTGACGAGGTCAAACCAACCCGAATCTGTCTTCAACTTGCTGATGGCTCCATTAAATACTCATCAGGCATAATTGAGGACATGATTGTCAAGGTTGGGCCATTTGCCTTCCCTACTAACTTTGTAGTGCTGGAAATGGAGGAGCACAAGAGTGCAACTCTCATTCTAGGAGGACCATTCCTAGCAACATGACGAACCCTCATTGACATCCAAAAAGGGAAGATAACCCTGAGAGTCAATGAGGATGAGTTTAAGTTGAATGTTGTCAAAGCTATGCAACATCCAGACACATCAGACGACTGCCTGAGCGTTGATATTATTGACTCCCTGGTGGAAGAGGTCAATATGACTGAGAGTCTCGAATCAGAGCTAGAGGACATTTTTAAAGATGTTCAGCCTGATCTGGAGGATTCAGACGAATTGAAAGAGCCTCTGAAACTTCCTCAGGAAGAGGAAAAACCTCCTAAACCCGAGCTCAAACCATTACCACCATCCCTGAAATATGCATTTCTAAGAGAAGGTGACACTTTTCCGGTGATCATAAGCTCTGCTTTAAATCCCCTGGAAGAGGAAGCGCTACTTCAAGTGCTAAGGACACACAAGACAGCTCTTGGGTGGTCCATAAGTGACCTTAAGGGCATCAGCCCAGCAAGATGCATGCACAAGATCCTATTGGAGGATGATGCTAAGCCAGTGGTTCAACCACAGAGGTGGCTAAATCCAGCCATGAAGGAAGTGGTGCAGAAAGAGGTCACCAAGTTACTGGAAGCTGGGATTATTTATCCTATTTCTGATAGCCCCTGGGTGAGCCATGTACAAGTTGTCCCCAAAAAGGGAGGCATGACAGTGGTTCATAATAAAAAAAATGAACTAGTTCCTATAAGAACAGTTACAGGGTGGCGCATGTGTATTGATTATAGAAGGCTCAATACAGCCACCAGAAAGGATCATTTTCCTTTATCATTCATAGACCAGATGCTAGAAAGACTAGCAGGTCATGATTATTACTACTTTTTGGATGGCTATTCAGGCTACAACCAAATTACATTAGATCCCCAGGATCAAGAGAAAACAGCATTCACATGTCCATCTGGAGTATTTGCCTACAGAAGGATGCCATTTGGGCTGTGTAATGCACCTGCAACCTTTCAGAGATGCATACTCTCTATTTTCTCTGATATGGTGGAAAATTTTCTGGAAGTCTTCATGGATGACTTCTCAGTATATGGAGACTCATTCAGCTCCTGTCTTGATCTCCTGACACTGGTTCTGAAAAGATTCCAAGAGACTAACCTGGTTTTAAACTGGGAAAAATGTCACTTTATGGTAACTGAAGGGATTGTCCTTGGGTACAAGATTTCGAATAAGGGAATAGAGGTGGATCAAGCTAAGGTAGAGGTAATTGAAAAATTACCACCACCTGCCAATGTTAAGGCAATCAGAAGCTTTCTGGGGCATGCAGGATTCTATAGGAGGTTTATAAAGGATTTTTCAAAAATTGCAAAACCTCTGAGCAATCTGCTAGCTGCTGACATGCCATTTGTGTTTGACAAAGAGTGTCTACAGGCGTTTGAAACTCTGAAAGCTAAGCTGATCACAGCACCAGTTATTTCTGCACCAGACTGGACATTACCATTTGAACTAATGTGTGATGCTAGTGACCATGCCATTGGTGCAGTACTGGGACAGAGGCATAACAAGCTTCTGTATGTCATTTATTATGCTAGCCGCATTTTAAATGATGCCCAGAAAAATTACACAACTACAGAAAAAGAATTGCTTGCAGTGGTTTATGCCATTGACAAGTTTAGATCATACTTAGTAGGATCAAAAGTGATTGTGTATAATGACCATGCTGCTCTTAAATATCTACTCACAAAGCAGGATTCAAAACCCAGGCTCATAAGATGGGTGTTGCTTCTGCAAGAGTTTGATATAGAAATAAGAGACAAAAAAGGAATAGAGAATCAAGTAGCTGATCACCTGTCTCGGATAGAACCAGTAGCAGGAGCATCCCTCTCTCCTACTGAGATCTCTGAAACCTTTTCGGATGAGCAATTGTTTGCTATTCAGGAAGCTCTGTGGTTTGCAAACATTGCAAACTATAAGACACAAGGTTCTCCTTCTGTAACCATGGAGAGGAAGCATGAAAAGCTTCTCTCAATACAGAGTCAAACAAAACCCCCACGTTCAAACTCTAAGTTTGGTGTTGGGAGGCCACAACCAAACTCTAAGTTTGGTGTTGAGAGGCCCCAACCCTGTTCTGATTATCTGTGAGGCTCCATGAGAGCTCACTGTCAAGCTATTGACAATAAAGAAGCACTTATTGGGAGGCAACCCAATTTTTACTTATCTATGTTAATTTTCTGTTTTCCATTTTTATTTTATGTTTTCTTTAGGATGATGATCATGTGGAGTCACAAAAATCAAAGCAAAGTCAAAAACAGCATTAAAATAGCTCACCCTGGAGGAAGAGCTTACTGGCGTTTAAACGCCAGTAAGAAGCATCAGACTGGTGTTTAACACCAGAAAGAAGCATCAAGCTGGCGTTAAATGCCAGAAACAAGCACCAAGTTGGTGTTTAACGCCAAGAAAGGGGAAAAGCTAGCGTTTAACGCCAGAAACAAGCAGCAGTCTGGCATTAAACGCCAGGATTGCACACTAAGGGCGTTTTGCATGCCTCAATGGAGCAGGGATGCTAAGTCCTTGACCCCTCAGGATCTGTGGACCCCACAGGATCCCCACCTTCTCCTTCTACTCCATTCTATCTTCTTTTGCTCGAGGACGAGCAAACCTTTTAAGTTTGGTGTGGAAAAAAGCGTTGCTTTTTGTTTTTCCATAACCATTTATGGCACCTAAGGCCAGAGAAACCTCTAGAAAGAGGAAAAGGAAGGCAGTTGCTTCCACCCCTGAGTCATGAGAGATGGAGAGGTTCATCTCAAGGGTCCATAATTTAGTGGTAGAGCATTTGACTGCAGATCAAAGAGCCATGAGGGAGGAGCAACAAAGACAAGGAAGAGACATAGAGGAGCTCAAGAGCACCATTGGTTCTTCAAGAAGAGGAAGACGCCACCCTCACTAAGGTGGACCCGTTCCTTAATCTCCTTGTTCTTATTTCTCTGTTTTTCGTTTACTATGCTTTATGTTTATTTATGTTTGGGTCTTATTACATGATCACTAGTATCTAAGTGTCTATGTCTTAAAGATATAAATGTCCTATGAATCCAACACCTTTCTTAAATGAAAAATGTTTTCTGAAAAAGAAAAAGAAGTACATGAATTTCAAATTTTAAAATAGTTTAATTATTTTGATGTGGTGGCAATACTTTTTGTTTTCTGAATGAATGCTTGAACAGTGCATATGTCTCTTGAATTTGTTGTTTATGAATGTTAAAATTGTTGGCTCTTGAAAGAATGATGAAAAAGGAAAAATGTTATTTGATAATCTGAAAAATCATAAAAATGATTCTTGAAGCAAGAAAAAGCAGTGAAGAACAAAGCTTGCAAAAAAAATGTGAAAAAAAAAAGAAAAGAGAGCAAGAAAAAGAAAAAGCAAGCAGAAAAAAAAAAGCCAAAAGCTCTTTAAACCAAAAGGCAAGAGCAAAAAGCCAATAGCCCTTAAAACCAAAAGGCAAGGGTAATAAAAAGGATCCAAGGCTTTGAGCATTAGTGGATAGGAGGGCCTAAAGGAATAAAATCCTGGCCTAAGCGGCTAAACCAAGCTGTCCCTAACCATGTGCTTGTGGCGTGAAGGTGTCAAGTGAAAACTTGAGACTGAGCGGTTAAAGTCGAGGTCCAAAGCAAAAACAGAGTGTGCTTAAGAACCCTGGACACCTCTAATTGGGGACTTTAGCAAAGCTGAGTCACAATCTGAAAAGGTTCACCCAGTTATGTGTCTGTGGCATGTATGTATCCGGTGGTAATACTGGAAAACAGAGTGCTTAGGGCCACGGCCAAGACTCAAAAAGTAGTTGTGTTCAAGAATCAACATACTAAACTAGGAGAATCAAAAACACTATCTGAATTCTGAGTTCCTATAGATGCCAATCATTCTGAACATCAAAGGATAAAGTGATATGCCAAAATTGTTCAGAAGCAAAAAGCTAATAGCCCCGCTCATCTAATTAAGACTGATCTTCATAGATGTTTTTGGAATTCATTGTATATTCTCTTTTTTTTATCCTACTTTGTTTTTAGTTGCTTGGGGACAAGCAACAATTTAAGTTTGGTGTTGTGTTGAGCAGATAATTTATACGCTTTTTGGCATTGTTTGTAGGTAGTTTTTAATATGTTTTAGTCACTTTTTATTATATTTTTATTAGTTTTTAAATAAAAATCATATTTCTGGAATTTACTATGAGTTTTTGTATTTTTCTATAATTTTAGGTATTTTCTGGCTGAAATTGAGGGAGCTGAGCAAAAATCTGATTCAGGCTAAAAAAGGACTGCTGATGCTGTTGGATTCTGACCTCCCTGCACTCAGAATAGATTTTTTGGAGCTACAAGATTCCAATTGGCGTGCTCTCAATTGCGTTAGAAAGTAGACATCCAGAGCTTTCCAGCAATATATTATAGTACATACTTTTCTTAAGGATAGACGACGTAAACTGGCGTTCAACGCCAGTTCCATGTTACATTCTGGCGTTAAACGCCAGAAAAAGGTTACAAGTTGGAGTTAAATGCCAGAAACAGGTTACAACCTGGCGTTTAACTCTAGAAATAGCCTAGGCACGTGTAAACCTCAAGTCTCAGCCCTAGCACACACCAAGTGGGCCCCAGAAGTGGATCTCTACAGTATCTATCTTAGTTTACTCATTTTCTGTAAACCTAGGTTACTAGTTTAGTATTTAAACAACTTTTAGAGATTTATTTTGTATCTCATGACATTTTAGATCTGAACTTTGTACTCTTTGACGGCATGAGTCTCTAAACTCCATTGTTGGGGGTGAGGAGCTCTGCTGTGTCTTGATGGATTAATGCAATTATTTCAGTTTTCTATTCAAACACACTGGTTTCTATCTAAGATGTTCATTCGCACTTCAATATAAAGAAGGTGATGATCCGTGACACTCATCACCATTCTCAACCTATGAACGCGTGCCTGACAACCACCTCCGTTCTACCTTCAATTGAATGAGTATCTCTTGGATTTCTTAATCAGAATCTTCGTGGTATAGGCTAGAATCCATTGGCAGCATTCTTGAGAATCCGGAAAGTCTAAACCTTGTATGTGGTATTCCGAGTAGGATTCAAGGATTGAATGACTATGACGAGCTTCAAACTCGCGAGTGTTGGGTGTAGTGACAGACGCAAAAGGATCAATGGATCCTATTCCGACATGATTGAGAACCGACAGATGATTAGTCGTGCGGTGACAGCGCACCTGGACCATTTTCACTGAGAGGATGGATGGTAGCCATTGACAACGGTGATCCACCAACACATAGCTTGCCATAGGAGGAACCTTGCGTGCGTGAAGAAGAAGACCGGGCGAAAGCAGAGATTCAGAAGATAAAGCATCTCCAAAACTCCAACATATTCTCCATTACTGCATAACAAGTACTATTTAATTTATGCTTTTTACTCTTCATAAATATAATCACTCTTATCATTGATTTCCTGACTAAGAATTACAAAATAACTATAACTTGCTTCTAGCCGACAATCTCCGTGGGATCGACCCTTACTCACGTAAGGTATTACTTGGACGACCCATTGCACTTGTTGGTTAGTGGTACGAGTTGTGAAAAGTGTGATTTACAATTCGTGCACCATACATTTAACCTTTTTATTCAACAACTATCCACAATAAGTGCTTCACACCACTCTCATGAATGGCTCAACTCTTACATCAAGAATTTACTAATTAATATCAAATATTCTAAGACAACTTCCAACAACTCAATTAAATTCATCATCAAGTCCCAACACCACACTTGCAACATAACTATCAATCACCACACATTCCCAATATCATTTAATAAATCCATCAAGGTTTCTAAACATTAACCTATATGCACATTTCAACTTATCCTATAGTTCTCTAGCCTAAGTTTTCACAGGGCATTACATATTAAATGCGCGAAACCTAAACCATACCTTGGCCGCTTTTCCACGTATTTCCCGAGGCAACTCACCAAGGTCACACACACAGCCCCGACAAGTCCAAATTCAATAAAGCTTTAGCGCTAATATTTCACCAAGCCTCCTTGGTACTCAATTACCTTCAACATACACATATAAAAGCCTAATTCACATGTATCACACCCAAATTCAATACCCAAACTCATATAAACTGGAATTGGCAGAATTTGAGAACTCTTGCCTTAAATATATCTTGATTGAGCAAAGGTCCACAAGTTCCTCAAGCTAAACTTGAGCCTAGAGAACCAAAATCACAAATTTTCAACATGGATTCTCACTAATTTTCAAAAATTGGAGGGGTAGAGAGGCTGGAGTGTTAGAGTGACTTACCAAAGAAATTTATCCAATGGAATCGTAGAGCTTGATGCGGTGATTGCGTAGCCGCAAATGGTGCGGCGATCGGAGCTCGGAGCAAGAAGTTGTGGTGGTTTAAATTATTGAATGAGGGTTTGTATCCTTCGAAAGCTCTCTTCTCTCCTTGGACATGCATCAGCGTGTTTCTCATTTGGGGATGAGGAGGAATGCTGAGCTTTCTTTAGTTTGGTGGGTTGGGCTGGGCCCTTAGGCCCATTTTGGGTCCGGTTCGGCCCGTTTGGTCCAATCTTGGGCCGAATTCTTTGGAATTGGTGTCAAAATTCTCGCTTTAATAAGCTCTATCCTAATTTAATATAATATTCACATTTTTAATTTTCTTATATAAACCCCACTTTCTATTTTAAACATCTGACTTAGATCTGAATTAATAAACTCTTCAATTCTTATCACAAAGATAACTTCTATTTATTCTTCTTTTTGCTTGAAGACAAGAAAAGTTTTTATTTTGGTGTTGTGATGCCTTGACATCTTTAATGATTTTTCCATATCTTTTTAAGTAGTTTTCTTATATTTAATTTGAAGTTTTTTATGTTTTAAATGAAGTTTTCATAGCTAAGCATATATTTGGAGTTTTTTTAGAATTATTGTGCATTCAGAATTATTCTTTAAAGAAATACAGAGAAGAGAAGCAAACAAAGAAGTTACAAGATTGAACTCATGGGAAAAAAGGGCGCTAGACGCCCAAGAATTATCAAAGTAGGTGCCCAGGGTCCAAAATACCAAGCCCAGTGCCTTCAAAAAGGGCAACAAGGTTGGCGCTCAACTGGACAAGGTGGCGCCCAATGCCAGCAAATTTCATTAGAGGGGCGCGCAACACCCAACGCCATAAATTCTTCACTCCTAGGGGCCAAAAATCGTATTAAAGTTCAGCGCCAAGCCTTGAAGTCTGGCACCAATATCTAAGTGCAATGCCAGGCCCAGGAAATCTCTTCTAGAGCATATTGATTCAGCTCAGACTCTCCAAAGATTCAATATTTGAATTATTAGTTATTATTAGCTTCTTCTAGAAAGATAAGATTTGGTTTTAGTTTAGATTTGAGTTATTTTTTAGTTATCTTATCCTTCCAAAGATAAAATTAGATTTAGTTTTGAATTTGAATTTTAGGATATAAATAAGTGAATGATGGTTCACAGAATGGAGCATCCAGCATATCATTCATTAGTTTTAGTTTATTTTCAACATGAGTCACTAAATCTCTTTTGCTAAGGCTAGGAGCTTTGTTTGATTTTCATGGATTGGTAATATGATTGTTTATTCTATTTTGATTAATGCATTGATACTTTTTCAAAAATTGAGTTTCGTTCTTCATCTTAATGGTTAGAAATATTGGAAAATATTCTAATTCTGTATTGAATTCTGTTATTACTTTGGGAAATTTAATATCGGGATTAGCTTGAAACTCTTTCTCATATTTTTCAACTTGACTAGGAATAGTATTTTGAAAGTTGTACGACATTAAATCAGAATTGTGCTTAACCTCTTTTTCAACATGAACGTTACCTTTTCTAGAAAGTAAACATCTCTGAAACCTTAACATATCATTCCATTGTTTATTTCTCTAACTATTGCATAATCATGCATTCACACCAAACATACCATACTTTACTGTTCAAGATTCATAATCTTTCTTCTTACAAAGGTTCGCTCAATCTAGTTAGAAGATTCAATTAAAAGTTGCCTACTCAATCCTTTAACACTCGTGGAAATGATATCCGCTCACCGTGGTATTACTTGAAGTGATTTGGTGCACTTGCCAAGATTAGTGCCATTGAGTTTCGACTTATCAATGGTCCTGTTCCACAAATATGATTCTTGTATGGCTCAGATGAGGTCTAGCACTACACCACACCACACCACATCAGGATCTATTGGCACAAAACTTATCAACTCGTGCCCTTCCGTTTCACTCTGCCTATAAATGAAGATTAATTTTAAAATAAAATATTAAATTAACTTAAAATACAAATAAGGGAAATAATTATACCAGCATGGCCTTGGTTTTAGAAATAGTAGATAAAATGCTAGTGTGTAAGGATCTATCCTTGGCCGATGCCCTTATTGTGGTCTAGCGATGCTTGAAGCTTGTGTCATTCTCCAAATATGTGTAAATCTTTCTCTTCAAGTGGGATCACCACCATTGAGTAGTCTCCTCTTTCTGGTTTACACACATCTTGAAGCATCTATTGAAGACGTCGACCAATGTGGTAATCGAATGTCTTCCCTACCATGGGATCGTGGTCTTGGTGTCACCTAAATTTCTCCCACACCATGAACCAAATAACATAACACACCATATACTATGTCCCTCTTAATGGAATCTTTCTTTTGTTCAGCTAGTTCATTCATTTGCAAAAGTGTCGTAGTGTTATAATTTAAGAATAGTAATTAGAGATCAATAATTAAGAAGAAATGGAAATGATAAAATTATATTCATCATACTTTCTCATTGTACAAATAATAAACAACATTTCCTCCAAGCAAAAATAATACATTCTTCATTATATTCGTATCTCATTAAAAAGACATGCATTATACATTATAATTATCTAAACTAAAATTACCAAATTGGATGCACCAAAAATGGAAGCTTCATTCTTAAGACTCAAGAGACAACATAATCAAGCTAGGGTAATAGTGCTATGCTTAGTGCTACTGTGTTCAACATTATAAACAAGAAAAATCATGTTCTTTTCTAGTCCTAAACAACTCTATTTTAGAAACAATTTCTTATAACTAATTTCTTATAACTCAACAATTTCACCATTATTCATAGTAGCAGAAACAATTTCTAATCCCCTAGTAACTATGTCAAAGTGAACAATAAACTCATAATTAATAAGTAGAATTGTATAAGCAGAATGCCTGAAAACCCTAACTCATAAAACCTAAGAATCTTGATCGATAGAAGGAGAAACTCACAGCCAATAATTTCAAAGAATTTACATACAGCAGCTTTTGCTCCTTCAGATTAAGACTCACGCACAACCTTTTCTGCTTTCTGTGTCACTTCCTCAATCAAAAAAATTTGTATAGCTACAAAATGAGGAGAAACTCACATTACAGTTGCTCGATGAAGAAAACTTTATATATCTAAGAGCAATTATACTAAGAAGTTAATATGACGTAAGAAAATTTTGTCAAAAGACTAAAAACCAAGGAAATTAGATTCTTAATTCGACAATAAGCAAAAACAAACAACCATTAATAGAAAATAAAATTAGGAATTTAAAATCCCTAAATTTCGGAAAAAAGTGAAAAGAAGAAAGGAAGACCTAATGTGACATTGGTGAATGAGGACCCTGGTGTGGTGGATTGACTTGGCCTTCTTGAACTTGAAGATGAGAGTCTGGAGGCAATGCTCGAGGAAGTTCTTAATGGTAAGAGCAAGGACGTAATCATAGAAGTGATAGAAAAGGCAGAAGAAAATCGAAGAAGTTCGCTAAAGGAAGCAACAATGTTGTTTGCAGTGGCGAGGTGATAAACAAAGCAGTGAGGAGATAAGAGGCAATGGCTAACCTTCATATCAAAGCCAGAACAAGATCGTAGAAGCTCATTGAAGCCAGCGGCAAAGATATGAACGATAGCGGTAAATGGAAAGGAGATGAACAACGGTGGTGAACCGCGAGGAGATGAACGACAATGGTGAACAGCGAGGAGATTCTAGTTGGAGCGGATCGCGCCGGAGCATATCCTAGTGGTAGCATCGTTATCTTACAGAAAGACAGTGCGTGGCAGTGTGTTAGCTTCGCAATTAGGGTTAAATCAAAGAGAGTTTGGGTTTTTTTTAAATCAGGGAACCAGGACCCAGATAATCGGGTTTAAAATCGCCGGAATTAACAAAAACTGGCATTTTATGCAAATTAATTATGGCAACCCCATAAAATGCTATAATATCTGAATATTACGGCGGTTCTTTAAAACCGTCGTAATATAAATACCATTTAAACCCCTTTTTTGTATGAAAGTGAATTTAAATAGATAAATAAAATCAAAAATAGTAATTCTACCACCCACTTATTGGACCACCAATCTTTGACATTACAGAGAATTTTACTATAGCTAGGCCGTGCTGTGTCATTACACAGCTTAATGATGTTCCTCTTCTCTTAGGTGCAGGCATGATTATCATGCAAAAAAATAAGGAGAAAATTTTAGTTAGTAAAAACATATATATTATAACAATTTCTATACAATTTTCATTGAAAACCAATCAATAACAATGATTGCCCATTAAGATCGTCTGACTAGATCTCCATCTTGTTGTCCTACTCTGGTGGGCGATCTACAAGTGATGCATGTAATGATTTAGGATGTGGGGGGTGGGGGAGGGTCCGTCACTGGAGGTAGTATGGATGCAGTAACCTGTGAAGGGGTGAAAGTGGTGGAGGCGTCCACTCTAATGGAGGTATAAGAGGCCCAAGCACAAAAACCACATAAAGTGCATTAAGGCTCATCAGGAAAGACTGTTGTGAAACACATATCTATGTTATCCCAGGCATAACTAACGTAGAGAGAAACAGAGAGTAGTCTTTGAAGTAGTAGTGGTAGTCACCCTCCCTCTCCTTAAACCGCAGCCCCTGAGAACCAACACCTCTTCCTGTCATGTGTACCTGAAAAAAAAAGTTAAACACAATATAATTATATTAAAACATAAACAACGTTTAACATATAACGTAACACACAATATAAAAATGTTTAAACATTTAACATGACACAAAATGAAAACTAAGTTTACCCTAATCCAAAATATCTTAACTTCCTCATATCATCATTATCAAATTCCTCTTCTTCTTCGTCTTCTCTTCCGATGGTGGTGTATCATTCTCCACGAGAAGGTCAATGATTTCGTCATGTATAAGTGGTGAACTAAAAGTGATCGGAGCACCAGTCACTACAAGAAATAACGTTAAAATCGACGGAAAAATCGACGACTTGGTCGTCAATAATATTGAAATCGATGGCGCAACATGTCGCTTTTAAACTTGTCAATTTTTCAAAAATTTAATGAAATCGACGGCATGTCAAACCGTCGATAAATTTTAAATAAAATCGCCAATCTTTTCGTCAATAATATGAGGTTAAGATTTTTCCATATTTAGTTAAAGCGACACACTTGCCGTCGATAATATTAAATAAAATCGATAAACCAACTGTCAATTTTGGATTTATTAAAATGGACAAGAAAACCATCGATAATATGATAAAAATATTGACAGATTCTCCGTCTATTTTTTATTTTCTTTTGTCTATTTTGAATATAAAAAGCGAATATGTCGTTGTCAATTTTAATAGTTATATTTAAGCTTAATTTCACAAATTTCTCCTTGTTTGGTGAAGACATGTAATATCAAATCTTATCCTGAAGAAAAGTAAGCAAGAGACATATTGATGGCATTGCATGAACTATTTACAGTTACAGATAAGGCAGAAAGTAGCTAGAGTTAGAGTAGTACACAAGCATAAGATGCTTTCTGTTCTCTTCCGGGATTTATATATAAAAGGAGAGACCTGCATATATATGTATTTGCATTAGGGACTAAAAGAAAGTTGCAAAGAATTGAAAGGGACAAAAAGCCACTACACTATGGTAGATATTTATGTCACAACACTCGAACATAAATAGACCATGCTTTGCAGTTAAGAGCCTCTGGCTATATATATATATATATATATATATATATATATATATATATATATATATATATATATATATATATATATATATATATATATATATATATATCCTCTTGCATTGAAATGGTTGAGACTAGTTGATAGTAAACCTTTTTCTTTTTTAACACTAGATATATACATTTCTTTTATTATTATAGAAAATTGCATGAAACTATATATACCATGTGATCTGTTACAGTAGTCTGGAACAAGCTAAGGAAGTGTGGGGGAAATAAACTAGGTATAAATGAGTATCAATCTTCTAGGGCTAAACGAAGCATATGCATATTATTGTTTTGTGCATGCATGGTTTGGAGGACCATATAATAAAAAAAGAAACAAGCATGGAAACTGCTGGTATAAACATACATGACACTTAATTTTATAAATTTGTTAATAATCTAGCACTAATAGTTTTTTATTATGCATACAACAAGAACAAAGTCATTGAATTTTTAAAGCGTATTATAAAATAGAAAGCCAAAAAATAGGAAACCTAGAAAAAGTAATTAACACAAGAAAATGGCATGTAAAAGGTAGAAAACCATGCGTTTAAAAAATTGAGGGAGAGCAGCGACAGGTAGTACACTGTGACGGCAAGCACATACACCAGAAGCAGAACAAGGCCAGAAAGGTTGAAGGGAAGCTAATTTAGACTACACACATGCTCATCATTCTTTCCAAAATAGCCATCAACCTGGCATCACAACCTTCTCCAACAATTCCCAATATATTTGAAAACAATGCATTCAAATAGAAAGAGAAAGAAGCAAAGAATATAAGAACAAACCAGAAGACAAGAAAACACTAATGTCATTTTAAATTTTCCTATCACCAATCTGGTATTTTCAACATTATTCAAGTCAATGTGCTAAAATTTCTAAACTCAACAAACATAACATTTTTAATCCATAATCTTATCTATCCAATGCTAAATGTTACAAACAACCAACAATAACATGTCATATCTTGCCACATGCCACACAAATAAATCAATGACACTGGGCAACCAGAAGTATAGTGTTTTATAAATGCCAATCCAGCCCCTTACACTGCAGATTTAGATGGTTATTCAATTATTTTATAAATTTATGCCACAACTACCACCTTCCCATAACTCTCCAACTTATCAAACTTTGAGTACATTACATCTATACAAGAAACTGCTTTTCTGAAATACATTTCTACAAAATTAGATTTGGCACAGGTTGAAAGAGAATCATCACTCCAGCAAGCATGAATAGAACTCTCATTAAAAGATTTGACGTAAATGAAACTAAAATAACATCAAATAGCATAAACACCATCAAGATCAGCAACACTTTAATATAGAGTTCAAAGTTCGAACAGAAGCCTACATCTGTTCAGCTCCTCTTAAGTTAGTCACCTGGAAGCATTAAACAGCAGTCCAAATAAGCATCAAGCTGGGGAATATTTAATCTGAAAAAAGCAAGAATGGAGAGAGCATAATAATGGGGAAATAAATGCAGAAACATATGCCGAATGTTTGGAAGAACAAATAATTAAAAATTTTGGAGAACCATGGGGGAAACAAGGGCCCTGAAAAAGAAACAAGACAATGTAATTTGGCAGTTCAGTAACAGTAACAGAGAAAGATACCTGGTTCTTGTGAGCTCGATTGAGAGAGAGAAGATGAGTAAGAGAAAGCGGAGAAGAACCAAAGTAGGATGAGCGACAACGGTAAAAGAAATAAGAAGCGACGACAGCACAGCAACAGTGGAGCGACGGTGGCGCGAGCAAGAGGAGCGACAGCGGCATGACAGCAACAGAGCGCGACGGCGGCGCAAGCAAGAGGAGCAATGACGGCGGCGCAACCGTGACGGAGCAATGACGATAGCGGAGAATGACGGTTGAAAATGGTGTGAATTTTGGGTAGAATGAGGGGGAATTGTGTTTTTGGTGATTGGAGAATTTGGGAATGAAATGAGAAATTTGGAGGAATTGTGTTTCTGAACTTTGGACTCGCAAAGTGGACGCGGGTATATGTGATTTTAGTGATAAAATCGACAGCATATTTGTCGATTTTAATTTAAAAAAAAGCAACACCCTAAGTGTCTATTTTATACATTAAATCTACACCGTTTATTTGATTTTAGAAAGCGATCTAAACCGTTCAAATTTATTGATGGTAATCATTGTCGATATTTTAAATAATAAATTGACGTCATGTTCGTCGATTTTAAAATAAAAGTATTTTCTACCCCTGGTTCGTCAATAATGTGACGATAATAAGGCAAAGATTAATGTATCATGAAAATATCAACGACGTAGCTGTCGATTTTAATATTTTATTTTTTATTTTTTTTAACAATATCGACAGCAAGCTGTCAAAAAATATCGACGACAAAAATAACTGTCAATTTTTAGCGTCAGAAAAAACGCTTTTTCTTATAGTGAATTTCGAAACCAAGGTCGAATGAATAATTTGCCTCAGATTTTCACACGGGATCATGATGATACCGACAACAATAGTTTCGGATAATTCATTTTTTCGATCTATAGTCTGATGGTTCGACAATAATTAATTCTAATAGAAATTATTAATCTCGGAAATTTCTAAAGTGATTCCAATAATACAAAGAGTATTTCTAATAGTGTACCTGATCCATACCCACAAAACTGGCCCGACGTTATATCTCGGAAAGACAACGTCCAATAAACAGAACACGAGATACTAGGTCAAAGATCAGGCCAGTTAGCTTCAGATAAGTATCCGTGCTTAAGCTTGGATACGGGGCCGAAAATCTCGTACCGACTAACGTACCTCTTCATCTTAAATAGCGCTACGCAGATAGTCTCACACACACAAAATTCACTACTCACTATAATTATTATTAAGATATTATTCCTGCGCATAAACTGACTTAAACACCGGAGTTCTTTTTGCAGGTACTCTTCACTACTCGGACGAGGCTCGCATTGGTGGCACGATCTTTAGTAAGAACAACCTCACAAGTATCTCTGCAGCTGTCACCGACCTATACCTCAACCTGAGCCCTAGGCAGGAACAGTACCCTTATCCCCTTCTCCATTAATCGTCTGGTTTTCTCATGATTTAAATACTTTAAAGATATATACAGATTCATAAGGGATTAGGGATCATGTCGTAACCATTTTTAATATTGTTTTATTCTCTCCAAGTGTTATACATAATATATTTTATTTTGTTTTGAAGGCTAAAGATTACTCGGTAGTAGCTTCTGTGTATTACTTTTGACCCTGAGGTAGTGCTTGAAGTAATTAAATAGTTTTGTAAAACTTGTTATTATTTGTGAATTTAATTAAATATTTTATTTTATAATAACTAATTTTAATATATTTATATTATATATAAAAAAGAATAATAATTATCGGTAAGAATAATTTTAAATTGAAAAAAGGTAGGTTGTTTATATATAGATATGAATTATTTTTAATGTCTATATAAATTGTCGAAAAAATAATGGTTAAAAATTAGATATATTGCAAACGTTAAAAAATTCTTTATCGATACTAGCTACAAAAATTTTTAACAATAAAATATAAAATAATTAATATCTAATTATTAATAAATATATTGATAGTTATTTTTATTTATAAAAACAAAATAAATTGCAAAGTAATTTTCTTTGGTTGTGTTACATCTTCTAAGATCAACGAGTCGAGTCTATCCTTGGTAGTTGGTAACAAGAACTGGAGGGTTTCCTCGTGCGACGGGGGTTGGATCTTACTAAGTTACTAGATCCGAAAGTTCTATATTGGCTAAATCAGACCTACATAGACAAACTAATTAAATACATATGGACCTCGGTGACACGCATTTAAGAAGTTATCCTTAATGAGACTAGTGGGTAGTGGCTAACTAACAAACCTTGATGTGGGAACCAACCCGTCAATATCATTAGAATTTTTTATTTTATTTAACTTAAACTCATACTAATAGTTAGGAGTGTTTGCGGTATAGTTTGATTCGGTTTTTGAGAGAAAAATCATCCGATCCGACGTCTAATTAAACTGTGGTTCAGTTTGGTTCGGTTTTTTATCGAGGTCATCCGAATCAAATCACACCAATTAAAATCGGTTTGGTTTAGTTCAATTTGTTCGGTTTTTTCAATCAATTCAAAAAAAATACTATCATACTATTTCACAAAGTCATAACATTGAAATCGACAAACACAAATACACAATAACTAACAAAGTCTTAATCCAATGAAATTTAACGACAAAAGGAATTCAAATACGACAATTGAAGAAGTTTAAAAATTCAATAGTCAACACAACTGAAAATAAAAATAAATTTCCATTAAAAGATAGCTAAGTTATGGTGTCTTCTCCAACAAAACAGCTAAACTTCTTAACATAAACCAACCTGATATGAGATATACCACCGAGTGAATTCAAATTTTCTGAAGGTTGCTCCTCAAGTGGCTAATTCTTCTGTAGTCTTTGTAACTTCTGCCCACTGAACAAAGAAGATACCACAATGCTAACGAATTTGCGAGTGGTAGTAATGGTAGTGTCAGCCAAGGAAGAATGAAAAAAGTAACGCATAGAGTCAGTGAACTATGAAAGGAAAAAAGGTGTCAAGGAAGTTTTTGCAGTTTACAAGCAATCAGACAGATTGAGGGACAAGGTTTGCTTATATTACCTTCCTTTTAAGGAATCCTGAGTTGCATTTGTAAAACCATTAAATGCAAGGTTCAGGAAACATAGTCCATATCCAAGGGGAGCATTTGGATGTAAATTAACAAAATCAAGAGCAGAAACACAACAAAAAATAAATTAAAAATAGAACAATACCAACAATAAAGTAATTCAACAAAAGTAATTCAACAATATCCAATTTCTTATGATATATACTAAATTATTAGATACACTGATGAAGTGATACGTGGTCAAGAGGGAATTTTCGTCATTTTAGAGCTAAGGGGCAGAATGGTAATTTTGTCATATTCAACTATCTGAATACTAGAAGAATTGTACTATGCCAATCTTAGACATCAAGAAGACCAAGAGTCCGTCTCAAAAACAGTGGTGCTGAAAGGGCAACAACTCATAAGGCCAATTGGGTTAAGGTAGGACAACAAGAAACCCAATAATACTTTTTCAAATTCAATGGGAGGCATAATTTATTTTTAATTTTCAAACTTTTATAGGCATTTATTTTAATTTGTTTTGCTGTTAGAGTTTGTTGAAAGATTTGATTTACCTTTGATTTGCTTAGTAGTATTTTTAGGGATTTTAAATTTAAATCAAATATGATCTAATCTAATAAGATCAAATTTGATTCAAATTAGTTATCATATCTTTACGATTTTAAAATTTAAATTAAATATGATCTAATCCAATAAGATCAAATCTGATTTAAATTAGTTATCTTATCTTATCTTTTAGCTAGTTTGTTAAGGGTCTATTTTTTTTTTTGGTGACTCGTTAAGGGTCTATTTAAACACTTTTGTTGAGACAATTTACATAACTTTGATGAATAAAATTTTCTTAGTGCTTTATGCATGTTTTTTTAGTGTGATTAGTGAGGTGAGTGATTTGCTTCACTTGTTGTATGGAGAAGATTGAGTGATTCAATTTTTATCCCTCTAATCTTGGTTGTCAAGGACAGGTTCTTTGAATGTTTAGTAGGAAAAATCCTTCCCGTGACCTAGGTTGCTAAGAACAGGTTTCTTAAAGGTCTAGTAGGAAAAATTCTATTTATCTATCTTTTTATGTTTCCGTTGTGTTTCTTTATACCAATAAATTCCTCTTCTTAATGCCATTCTTTTCTTGTCCCTCTTCTTGATAACCAACTAGCTTCACAAGTGGCAACATCAAGAGACCTATATTCAACTTTTGCAGAGGACTTGGCAACGGTGGTTTACTTCTTACTCTTCCAGCTAACGAGAGAGTTTCCAAGCATGAAGCAATGACCAGAAATGGAGCGACGAATATCGGCACAGGTAGCCTAGTCAGTGTCGGCAAATCTAGTGAGATGTTGATTAGAAGTAGAGGAGAAGAATAAACCAGTTACAGGTCTGCCTTTTAAATATTAGAGTACGTAGAAAGCAGCCTATAGGTGAGAAGTGGTTGCACAGTCCAAAAACTGGCTCAAACATCCCACAGCAAAAGAGATATCAGGTCTAGTGTTTGTGAGATAAAGGAGTCGGCCGATGAGCTGTCTGTAAGTAGTGTTTTCCGTTAAAATGGTACCTGACTCCTTCGAGAGTTTCTGACTGTAATCAAATGAGGTGGAGAGAGGCTTGCAATCAAGATAACTAAAATCCTTGAGAAGGTCCATGGCATACTTCCACTGATAAATGTGAATTCCAGTGTTAGGGTATGCTACTTCCATTCCCAGAAAGTAATTGAGATCACCAAGATCCTTTATTTTAAATTTGTCATCCAAAATTTTCTTGATGGAATTGATTTCGACAATCTCATCCCCGGTTAAAACTAAGTTGTCAACACATACTAGATGGCAGTGAAGCTTTCGGATTGTTGCTTGATGAAGAGGGAATGATCATAAATAACTGCTTATAACCATCATCAACAAGACTTTGAATGAGCTTAATGTTCCATTGTCTATTTGCTTGCTTGCTTAAGACCATAAAGAGACTTTTGCAGTTTACAAACCAAACTTGGTTGTGGCAAAGCCAAATCAGGTGGTATCCTCATATAAACTTCCTTGTCCAAATCTCCTTGAAGAAAAGCAGTATTGACATACAGCTGTTTCAAATGACATTTTTTTACTGCTGCTAATGCTAACATTATTCGTAGAGTAGTCATTTTGACAACTGGACTAAAAGTATCACCATAATCCACTCCTTGTACTTGAGTGAATCCTTTTGCAACTAGTCTCGATTTGTTCCTTTCTATGGTGCCATCGTGATTGAATTTTAGCAAAAAAAAAAAAAAAAAACAATTTGTAACCCACAACTGTCTTGCCTTTTGGGAGTTTAGTGAAGCACCAAGTTCTGTTATGATCTAGAGCTATCAACTCAACTTGTATTGCATTTCTCCATCATTCATGTGTAGCTGCTTCCTCATAAGTGCTAGGTTCCAGATTTGAGGTGATGGCTAGAGAAAGGGACTTATATTTTGGGATTAGTTTATCATATGACAAGTGTTGTGAGATAGGATATAAAGAGTTACAGTTGGAAAAGTTGTTAGAGTGAGCTGCGTGGGTTATTATACAATTATAGTCCTTCAAATAAGCAGGCGGTTTCTTGACTCTTTCAGATTTTCTAGTGATGCAGTCATGTGTGATGTCATAGTTTTGTGATACAGGTGCATTGTTAGTGTGTGGTATGATAATGGGTGCAATGGTGTGTGAGAAAATTGGTGAGTACTTGAGCTTGAGAAATGCTCATTTGAATATGTGAGTGTGATATGTGTGGGTGATTGCAAATGATGTGTGGATGGTGTATCATATTAAAAAAGATCAATGCATTATGGAGTACGAGTGGGTACCGCAGGAATGTCAGTGCTAGTAGAATGTGAAAATGAAAAATGAGTTTCATAAAAAGTTACATTTCTAGATATGAAAATTTTCTTTGATTTTAAATCCATAAGTCGAAAACCCTTTGTTCCTAATTTAAAACCGAGAAAAGTTATTTTTCTGGCTCTTGGGTCTAATTTTGTTCTTGAATTTGTTAATGTGGAGGCATATGCAAGAGAACCAAATACTCTTAAATATGAAAGGTCAGGTAAGTTACCATACAAAAGCTTATAATGACTAGCATTATCCAGTTTAGTGTTGGACAGCCTATTAATTAGGTGAATAGCATGACCAACAGCATATTGCCAAAAATAATGTGGAATTTCTGATTGAAATAATAGTGCTCTAGCAACACCTAAAATGTGCTAGTGTTTTTGCTCTACAATTCTATTTTGCTCTGGTGTTTTTACACAAGAACTTTGGTGTAAAATACCAGTTGATGCGAAAAAGGATTTTAAAGTGAATTCTGGCCCATTATCAGTCCTTATACACTTAACTTGTTTTTGAAATTGTACTCTGACAAAATTCATAAAATTAATAACCAATTGTGATGCCTCAGATTTGGTTTTCATAAAAAAATCTAAGTGAATCTACTCTTGCCATCCACCACAATTAAAAAAAATTCCCATGTCTTTTATTGGAAGGGGACAGAAATAGGACCCCAGATATCCATATAAACTAAGTCAAAACAATCTTTTATTTTATTTGTACTAAGATCAGAAGATAGTTTTTTTAGTTTTGCAAAATGATATGAGTCATAAGGAAGTTTTGAAGCAATACAATCTATAAAAGGATAATATTTCTTCAGTAAAATTACTTCATGCATGGGTATGTGTCCGAATCTAAGATGCCAAATATTGTTGTGCTCAGTGTATGAAGGTGTTGTGGGATGAATAGTAGTCGTAGTTACTGCCAATGAAGCTTGCTTTGTTGGAGGAGGGGGAAAGTGAGAGAAATTCTGGTTCTCTACTTATTGTGTATAACCCTTCTCTACACTTAGCAATGTCAATCATCTTTGATGTGGATCGATCTTGTATCTCACAACACTTATCATCGATTAACAGTTGGCAATATAAGTTTGAGTTTAATTATAGAGATCAGTTTAAAATCAAAAGAAGGAATGTACAAAATATTTTTGAGAAAAAAGTTTTTAGAGAATGTGATTATACAATTGATGGTGCTAACAGTTTTAGTCCTATTTGGCAATATCACATTGATTGGAGCAATATTTTGAAAGCTTGTAAATCTTTTAAGTCGAAAATCACATGATCTGTTGCACCAGAGTCAATGACCCATAGTGCAGATTTTGGAGTGATAATGCTCATAATTCTCGCATTAAAATGTAATGCAATGATTTTACCTGGAGTGGAGGTCTGAATGGAATTAGTCAAAATTTGGTATGCATTATGCGGTTGTTACTGCACACTTTTGTCTTTGATCAACTCTAACAAGGCAAATCTTTGATCTGGGGTGAACTCAGATCTTGATATTCTAGTGTTCTCTTGGCGACAATTGAGCTGGAATTGTTTCTCATTGAGTATATCATCATACTCCTCAGTAATCCCGTGATTGATTGTGGTGTTATGTTGTTGCCATTGATGGAATTGGGAGGAGTACGCATGCTTCTTATATCACACATCTTCTGTGTGGCCTTGCTTGTTACAATGAGAGCATGCCATTGTAGCTCCACGACCCCTACTACCTAGATTATCTCTAGGGTGGAGAAAATAAGGATTTGATTGATCTTGAATCGAACTTGTGTTGCTCTTCAAAATTTGAGATTGAAGATTCGTGAGTTGATAGAGGAGATTGGCATCATTCTGGTTGTCAAAACCACCACTCGAGGATCTGCTTACTGTGTTTGCCATTTTAAAAAATCAATGAATCACAGAGAAATAAGGATTCAGATCTTCTTCTTCCTTCCAACTCGTTGATATGAACAACTATGTTCACCAAGAAAGAATCTTGCAAAATATCCTCTCATAAAACTCTATTAGATGAGTTTGAAGGAAGAGGTAAAAAAGGAAAAAAGAAAATATCGAAGGAAAAATAAGGAAAGAAAGAAAACGGCGTCATTGGCAACTATTGGCAATTCACAACCGATAACTACAACAAATAAGGATTTTCACAACGGTCGAATACCATTGGCATAAATCAAAAAACCATTCCTAATACTTTAGACAATGCTTTGGTAATGGTTTTTGACCGGTGGTATATGCGGCCAGTTACCAATGCTCATAGGCAATGGTTTTCTACCTAGGGCAACAGCAACAAAAAAAAACTGTTATTGGCATAGATAACGGTTTTGACAATAATTTTTAAAGAACAGTTTAGAACCGTTACTGGATAGGCAAAGGTTTAGAACGGTTCTCTTTCATGACGTGATGGTTTAAAACCATAACTGGATAGGCAACAGTTTTAAACTGTTGTAGTTTTTTTATTTACAAAACCAACGGTTTAAAAGTGTTGCCTTTGATTTTTTTTTGCAACGGTTTTAATACCATTGCCATTTTGTTGCTACCCTTGACCACGGTTTTAACATCATTGCCTTTTATAACTTTTGACAACGATTTTTTGTAATTATATAATTCTTTATTTATAATAGTTGTCTCATGTTGCATTAAAATTTGTTCCAACTATTTTTTTTAGTGTCAATAAATAACCGTAACTATTTGAATCAAATTACTAAATAAAACTAATTGAAAATTTACCATCAAATTTGTTTTATAAAGCATTATGTAAGATCCACTATCACATTACATCATCATTGCAAAATACTATAATACTAGTCTAAGTCTTAACTACTTCTAATTATATGATCATTATTTTTGCAAATACCATAATACTAGCATAAGTCATAACAACCTCGAACTATATCATCTAATTTTGCAAAAAATACAATAACAAAAGAGAGTTGAAATAGCTAAGTAGCAAGTAGGTTTATCATCATGTCCACAAGTTCATGACTTTTACTCTCTAATATTTGCTCTTCAAAATTTGTGACCTTAATTAAGTTCGTTTTTCGCTTCAACATGGTTTTTCTGTAAACAAAATAAAAAATTAGTAAATCAAATATAAAACTATACATTTCTAATACTAATAATGTTTACTAAGAAAATGTTTGAGAAAGAGAGAGGACAAACATATATATAACATTTTTCTATTTGGATACACAAAACAATTGAATTAACATTCACTATAAGAAATACCGTTAAAATTGACACCAGTCATACCACTAAATTCATCTTATCTATTTTGGCTATTAGTTTATACATGCCTAACATCCAAGTTTGAAGAAATTCCTCAGTTTTCAGTTGTGTGAATGAACGACTATAGTTGCAATAAAGATAGGAATTAACTAATTAATTCAACTAAATGCAAAACCTGCAAGAACCAGTATTTATTTCTCACCAACTCAGGTGGAAGGGCTGAGATGTTGTTATTAGATAAATCAAGCTCCTTGAGAGGACTGAGATCTTTTATCCCCTGAAAGAAAGGGAAAAATGAAAAAAAAAATATGCATTGAAATTAGATATGCCTGCTGCTTGTTCTTTAAAGAGAGGAGAAAAAAAATACCAGAATTGATTGAAGGGGATACTATTTCAAATCAAGGATCTGTAGTTGATGCAACTTCAATATATCTTATGTGGGAACTTATCGAGCTGCATTCTCCTGTTATTTTGTGGTGTGGAAGTTAATCATAAGATCCCAAAAATATAAAGTTATTTGAAAGTGAAATTTTGTACATATGATTATCTAATTAATCTTATGTAAATCATAAGATTCAAATAACGAACCTCAGGTAAAGCTCTTGAAGGTGTGTCTAACAAGAAAATGAAGGACCATCAACTAATGAAGCTGCATTACCATTGAGATCCAGGAGCTGAAGCATAGACACTGCTTCAAAACCATCTGATGGTATCTATAATCAAATTGCAAATTTGGGTCAGGATATTACTCTTCTGATTGGAATTTTAAATAGAGAATAAATTATATGCACACAAAAGTTTATTTTACATACAGCAGGGTCACTGACATAGTTCAATACCAGAGAAAAACCTTAACTTGGAAATGACAAACTATAAAGGAACAAAAACATATATTTTCTTACTTTCTAATTTATCTTATCCATGTAGGCATAGAAATGCAGAGAACCTAAATAGCAATTGCCACCATGGAGAGACGAAATTATTTATACACATTTTTCTATTAGAGAAACTATCTTAATAATTTATAAGGCATTACGTTTTGCAATGGTTATATACACATGTTGATATCATTATTCATTTTACAGGATAAAAGAAAAGAAAAACTCCCAAATCATTAGTCATTACCTGTCTCAGAGGATTATTGTCCAGCTTCAGACATGACAAACTAGAAAGTGACTTAAGAATTGAACCTGGCCAGTCTCTAATTTAATTCTTAGATAAAATCAATGTCTGAAAAGTGCAAAAGTATACATATGAATTAGTATGAAAATTTCAAATCTGCTTCAACGTAATTTGTAACCAGTAATTACTTTTTCCCAGCTCCAGTAACCTACTTGTTCATACCCTAGACCGAGCTATAAGGTCCGAGTTGGACTAAAACAGATCGACCGACCTCTTCAAAGGTTGGTTCGACACTGACCTCTTCATAAAGAGCTCGGACAAATCACCACAGAAAGGCCCAAAGTAAAAGGAACCACCGCCCACTAGGAGGCGGTTAGACAAAGATAATGATCTCACCTACAAAAGATAAGATAAGATAACAAATTTATCTCAAAGGAAGGTCACTCGACACTACTATAAATACACTGGAGCACCCAGGTATAACTCATATCCCAATTCTATAAAAAATCTGCCTAAAGCCCGTACTGACTTAAGCATCGGAGTCTCTTGCAGGTACCACCACCCACCGGTGATCAAAGGCCAGCAACATCTCAAACTCCAACAAGCCGGGCGTGACAGGCTCAAACAGACCAGAAGATCCCGTCCGAGATCGGCCTCAGCGTTTCAGGTAACCCTCGAAACATTGGCGCCATTGCTGGGGACCTGGAAGTCATCCCATTGTCATGGCAAACAACCTTCTTACCAATGACCACACCTCCAGATTAGAAGAAGGAATGCCATTAAAGAACACGGAAGCTACACCAACCTCTCCGAAGGATGCACACCACTCCAAGGGAGAAAAATAACCCCAGAGCGCAGAAATCTTAGAGGCCATCCGTGAACAGCAGGATCGCCTCAAACAGCTCAAACAAAAAGCCGAACGACTACGAGAAGCCGAGCGAAATCTCCGGAGAGAAACAAGGTAGCAATGGGAGATGAAAGATAAGCTCCTAAAACTCGAAGTCGATCTAAAACTAGAACCACTCGATCCGACCGTGAAACTAGCGCCCACAAGGACCAAGACCCGTTCACAAAAGAAATCATGAAAGCTAAGGTCCCAAAAGACTTCAAAGCTCCCGCCATGACCCCATATGATGGCACGTCCAACCCAAGCCATCACCTCAGCAATTTTAGGAGTCGGATGTATCTCACGGATGCCTCAGACGCAACCCGTTGTAAGGCCTTCCTGACCACCCTGACCAAAACAGCTATAAAGTGGTTCGACAGTCTACGACACAGATCAATCACGAGTTTTGACGACCTCGACAAAAAATTCCTAGCTACGTTCTCCATACAAAAGGATAAAGCCATACACGTCCCAAGCCTGCTAGGGATCAAGCAGGGAGATCGGGAAAGCCTCCGAAGCTACATGGAAAGGTTCAATAAAGCGTGCCTCGACATACAGATCCTCCCCACAGAAGTAGCCATCATGGAACTCATCAACGATCTACGTGAGGGGCCCTACAGCCACTGTATATCTAAAAAACACCCCACATCCCTAAATGAAGTACAAGAACGGGCTGAGAAATACATCAACATGGAGGAAAACTCCCGATTAGGAGAAACTTCTAAAGCTGGGTTCTCCTACCCACCTTGGGACAAAGACAAGGAGTCGAAGAAAAAGGAAGACCAATCTACAGAGAAGCCCAGGAAGTACCATAACTACACCCCCTTCGGGTATCCTTAGTAGACGTCTACTAGGAAATATACAACACAGACAAGATCCCACCTCCACGCCCAATCAAACACAAAAGGGGAGAAGTCGGACTGAATACTGTGAATACCACTGGATCTATCGACATCCCAACAATGAATGCTACGACTTGAAGAATGTCATAGAAAAATTGGCGCGAGAAGGAAGACTAGATCGATTCCTAGCAAACAAAACGGACGAGCCAAAAAAGAGAAGGAGGGATGAAGAGGGCGGATGAGCTGAACGTCCCACTCACACCTCGAAAAGGCGCATTCATATGATCAATGGAGGATTCGCAAGAGGAGGAATCTCCAAATCGTCCTGCAAAAGGCACCTCAAAGAAATATACCATGTCGGAGAAGGGGATGGATCACCCGACCTCCCCACTATTTCTTTCACCAAAGAAGACGCCGCGGGCATCATCCTTGGGCATGATAACCTCGTGGTCATTACCATCATACTGGCCAATGCCAACCTTCACCGGATACTAGTCAACCAAGGAAGCTCCGCAGACATCCTATTCAAGCCCGCCTTCGACAAGCTCGGACTGCAAGAAAAGGAGCTCAGAGCATATCCCAACAGCCTATTTGGGCTTGGTGACACTCTAATCCAAACACTTAGATACATCCCACTACACACGACCTTCGAAAAAGGATCCCGGTCCAGAACACTAAGCATAGACTACATCGTGGTTGACGTGAGCTCCGCATACAACGCCCTCATAAGCCGGACAACCTTAAATCAGCTCGCCACAGTAATCTCCATTCCACACTTATGCATGATGTTCCCAACTCCAGAAGGTATAGCCACTGTTAAAGGAGACCAAAAACTCGCGCGACGCTACTACAATGAAAGCCTGAACCTAAAGGGCGACCCCAAAGGTAAATAAACCAATACCATTGAACTCGGAGAAGCCTAGGCGCGCGACGAACTTTGTCCTCAATCGGAGAGCGAGACCGAAGAGGTCCAGATCAGAGACACCAGAGATAAAACAACAAACATAAGTGCAAACCTGAAGAAAGATCTAAAGGAGCTGCTAATAAAGTTCCTAAGGGACAATTTCTACCTCTTCTCATGGAAAGCCGCGGACATGCCCGGCATAGATCCTGGCTTAATGTGCCACAAACTAGCAGTATACACTGGATCTCGACCAGTACAACAAAAGCGCAGAAAGCTCGGCCCAGAGAGGTCACAAGTCATGGAGGAACAGGTACAGGCCTTGCTACAGGCCAGGTTCATAAGGGAGGTCAAGTACCCACTGTGGCTGGCCAACGTTGTACTGGTCAAAAAGCTAAACGAAAAGTGGCGGATGTGTGTAGACTACACCAATCTCAATAAAGCCTACCCAAAAGATCCCTATCCCTTCCCGAATATCGACACCCTGGTCGAAGCCTCGTCAGGATAAAAGTACCTCTCCTTCATGGACGCCTACTCGGGGTACAACCAGATCCCAATGCATCAACCCGACCAAGAGAAGACCTCGTTCCTAACCCCGAAAGCAAACTATTGTTATGTACTGATGCCGTTCGGACTCAAGAACGCAGGGGCCATATATCAGAGGTTGATGAACGAAGTATTCACCGACCACATCGGGAAGTTGATGGAAGTCTACGTAGATGACATGCTAGTAAAAACCCAAAGAGAAGAAATACTGCTACCCGACCTCGCCAAAATATTTGGCACCATAAGAAAGCACGGGATGAGACTGAACCCCACAATGTGCACCTTCGCGGTAGAAGCTGGCAAATTTCTAGGGTTCATGCTCACCCAAAGAGGGATTGAGGCAAACCCAAACAAATGCCAAGCTATACTCAACATGAAAACCCCGACCTGCGTCAAGGAGGTACATCAGCTGAATGGAAGACTAGCAGCCCTGTCTAGGCTCCTAGCCGGATCGGCCCTAAGATCTCTACCTTTCTATGCAACCCTAAGAAAAGGAAAGAGGTTCGACTGGACCCAAGAATGTGAACAAGCCTTCCAAAACTTTAAAACATTCTTGGGGCAACCACCTATCCTGACCCGACCTTAACAAAGAGAAGGACTGATACTATACCTCATCGTTGGAAGTTGGGCGATAGCATCAGCGCTAGTCAGAGAAGACGATAACGGACAACAGCCCATCTACTTTATCAGTAAGGCTTTACAAGGGGCTGAACTAAACTACCAAAAGATAGAAAAGTTTGCCTACGCCCTCATACTTACTTCCCGGTGGCTTCGACCATACTTTCAAGCCCACAGCATCAGAATACGGACCAACCAACCCATGAAAGGTATCCTACAGAAAACCGACTTGGCTGGAAGAATCCTTCAATGGGTAGTCGAGCTGTCCAAATTCAACCTCAAGTACGAAGCTCGGACGACCATCAAGTCCCAGTACCTGGCCGACTTCGTCGCAGAGTACACCGACACCCCAGGAACCCCCATTGAATGGAACCTCTATGTTGATGGCTCATCAAACAAAGCTGGGAGTGGGGCCGGCGTTATCCTGGAAAAGTAACCAAGGGACCCAACTTGAACTCTCCTTAAAGTTCGAGTTCTCCGCCTCAAATAATCAAGCCGAGTATGAAGCCCTACTGGCTGGTTTGAAGCTGGCTAGAGAAGTCGGAGCCCAAAAGCTTACTATCTTCAACGATTCACAAGTGGTCACCTCACAAATAGAAGGAAACTACCAGACAAAGGATCCCACCATGAAAAAATTCCTTGACAAAACCAGAGAACAACTCGAGAAATTCATGGGGTATGAGATCCGACATATACCTCGGGAACAAAATGCCCGAGCCGACGCACTTTCAAAACTAGCCAGCACCAAACCAGGGGGCAATAATAGAAGCCTCATCCAAGAAACCCTACAAAACCCGTCAACCTCAGAGGAAGAGAAGGTCCTAAACATATCAGACCAGGACCAGGGGTGGATGACCCCCATAATCAACTACCTCAAGTCCGAAACACTCCCCACAGATAAAAGGGAGGCAAAAAGGCTCATACGAGAGGCACAATATTACACCAAAGCGCACGACGTCCTATTGATGAACAACAATTTTAGGGTTTATTTTGTGTAGAATTTGGAGCGTTTTATCAATATTCTATCATACTTATCCATATAAAATGTATAGTTTTGTATCTCCTTCCTAGTATTGCTTGATGGTTGAAAACATGCCTTTTAGGCCCTAAATAGGCTATATTTTGATCTCCCTCTATTACCATTCGATGCTGTGATCTGTTTGTTGAGTGATTTTAGAGTTTATAGGGGCAAGAATGGTCTGGAAGAGAGGAAGGAAGCATGCATAAGTGGAAAGAGCATGGAAAATGGAGCTTTGGAGTATTGGCATCGACGCGCACGCGTGGCCAACGCGCACGCGTGGGAGCTAGGATCTGGATAGGTGCGTAAAAGTGGATGCATACGCGTGGCTGAGCAAAAATCCCATCGACACGTACGCGTGCCTAATGCGTACGTGTGACTTGCAAATTCTCATCGACGTGTACGTGTGACCCACGCGTACGCGTGACGCTCGGTGATGAACAGGTTTTTGCTAGTAATGAATTCACAATAAATTCTCGTTGCAGGTATAGTTTCTAAACTAACAATAATCCTTTCATACAAAAACTTGTTTGTCACTAAAGCAAACCCAATAAAATAAATCAAAGTATTTAAACCTCGGGTCGTCTCTCAAGGAATTGCAGGGAGGTGTAGTTATTATTGGTTATGGAATTATATCTTTTTGGGTTTTGAATAATGAACAGGAAAAGCAAATTGCAAAATTAAAATAATAAATAATAAAGCTCTTAGCAAGGAATGAGAACTGGACGTCCTATCCTAGTTATCCTTATCAATTGTGATGAGAATTGTTCATTGCTCCCACTTAGTTAACCCTTACTAAATAAAGGAAAGTCAAGTGGACTAATCAATTTGATTCCTCAAGTCCTAGTCAACTCTGAAGGAAAGACTAGCTTTAGAGGGATCCAAACTAACCAGCAAATTCCAATTTTCAATCAACAAGGAGTTTGATAACTCAAGTGTCTCCAGTTAATCAATTCAAGCTAAGAATATAAAAAGCTAGATTAAAATCATAAATATGAAATACTTCAAATTGCATTAAATAAAAAATCAAATTAAACATGAGAATTCATAAACCAAATAGCAACATAAAGTATAGGGGAAATAGATAAAGTAGGATACTAAGACAAATAAAAGTAGAAAAGAAACTAAATTAAAGGAATATTGAACCTAGAATTGAGAAGAAATAAACCTAAAACTAAGAGAAATCCTAAACCCTAAACTCTAGAAACTACATCTAAAACCTAAAATTATGTGAATGAGAAGTTGTTTGTATGAATCTCTGAATTTTCCCATTCTGTAGCCTCTAATCTATGTTTTCTGGGATGAAAATTCGGTCAAAAACAGCCCAGAAATTACCACCAGTGATTTTTGATACGTCCAGCACGTTGCTCTGTCACGCATACGCGTCGTCCACGCGTATGCGTGGATTGAACTTTTGCCATGTCACGCGTACGTGTGATCCACGCGTACGCGTCATCTAACAGCATGGCAACTATAATAAATTATATATCATTTTAAAGCCCCGAATGTTAGCTTTCCAACGCAACTGGAACCGCCTCATTTGGACCTATGTAGCTCAAGTTATGGTCGATTTAGTACGAGGAGGTTAGGCTGGACAGCTCAGCAATTCCTTCAGTTTCTTGTATTCCTTCCACTTTTGCATGCTTCCTTTCCATCCTCTAAGCCATTCCTACCCTATAAACCTTGAAAACACTTAACACACATATCAAGGCATCGAATGGTAATAAGTGAGGATTAAACATAGCAAAATTAAGGCCAAAGAAGCAAGTTTTCGATTATAGAACAAAACTAGGAAGAAATTGTAAAACCATGCAAATTATATGAATAAGTATGCAAAGACTTGATAAAAACTACTCAATTGAGCACAAGATAAACCATAAAATAGTGGTTTATCACTCGGCACGTGACTTCTTTAGTAAAAATGTGGCCGGAGATTTCAGAGGAGCCCCAAGCCCAGTTTTGAGCAGAATTCTGGAGGGAAAAGACATAAAGGACCAAGGATTAAGGGGGGATTCACACTTTACACACTTTTTAGTTAGTTTTGGGAAGTTATGTTTCTAGAGAGATCTAACTTCTCTCTAGATTTTGGCTTTCTCAATTTCAATTGCACTTGGATCCTTTGGTTAGATCTGAATTCAATTTAATTTTACATTGCTCTAATGTGTAGATCTCATTCTTCTACTCTCAATTTAGTGTTCTTGTTACTCTAGCATTGTAGATCATGGATTTGGATCTTATTACTTTGATTTCTATTAATGAATTGAGGAATTTCATGTTCATTGTTGTTAATTGCTTGATTGTTGTTAATTGTTTGTAATAGAAAGCTTTACTTCAAATTCTCTTTTCAGTTTCATGACGTCTTCCATTATTGCTCACCAAATGCTTGAAAAAATGTCAACTATAGCTATGGAGTAGATCTTCACTCTTGGCTTAGGGATTGGGTAATTGGAGACACTTGAATTGTCAAGGTCTTTTGTTGATTGACAATTGAAAATTACTAATTGATTTGAATGACACTAACTCTAGTCTCTCCCTAGGATTTGACTAGGACTTGTGGACTCAAATTGATTATCTCCACTTGACTTAGAGGTTAACTAAGTGGAGCAATAGCCAATTGATGTCACAATTGATGGAGATAATGATGATAGGACTTCCAATTCTCACCCCTTGCCAAGGATTTTATATTGATTGATTGTCATTCACTCTTGTTTAGTTCCAGTTCTTGTGTCCCTTAGTCTAAGTACTAGTTGTTCATTGCTTTGATTCAAGCCTATTCACATTTCTCGTGTTCAATCTCAAAACACCAAGAGAACTCCTAACCAATGATGTGCATCTTAGGGCAACTCCTAGGGAGAACGACTCGGGACTAGTACTCTCGATTATTGATTTGAATTGTGGACACACATTTTCTTTGTTTGATGTGTTATAGCTGTTGGTTTAGACTATACTCACGACGGAATTTATTGGTAAAAATTCTATACCGACAAAATAATACGCATCAAAATGGCGCCGATGCCGGGGAGTTGCATATGTGTGCCATGTTGTTGGTTAGTGTAAATATGTTGATATGTGAATACTTACATTTTTCTGTCTTGATTGTTTGCTAGCTCAATTGTTAGTTAGGATTAATCCTTGTTTAGTGCATTTTGTTGTCATAAGCTCTATGCCTCTTTTATTGAATGACGCGTTCACTACCAGATCCGAGCTTAGCTACTTTTGATCCCGAAATTGAGAGAACTTTACTCCATATTAGGCAAGCTCGGCGTCGGTTGGCCTTTGGAGGTGGTGAAAGGGTTCCTACCAATTCACCAACCCTATCCGAGGTTAAATCGAAAGCGTCATTCGAAGAAGGAATGATATACTCTTCCATTGATACTACTAATACCTCTTCCATTAACTTAGCTAGGTACTGATACTATGGCCGTTCCACGGAGAGTCACTCTTAAGGAGGTCGGTGCTCCGGACTTTGTTCTTCAACCGCTTCAAGTGCGTCATCCGGAGTTGAATGCTAATTTTGAGCTTAAGACCGCTTGGATTAATCTTCTACCCAAGTTTCATGGGCTCTCCACCCAAGATCCTATTAGACACCTCAGAGATTTTCAAGGTGTATGTTCAACAACAAGACGGGAGGGTTCCGATGAGGTTGCTATTTGGTTGTTTGCCTTCCCATTCTCACTTGAGGGAAGAGCCAAAGAGTGGTTCTACACTTTGCCCGATGAGATTGTCAGTGATTGGAATTTGCTTCGAATGGAGTTCTTAGATAAATTCTTTTCTCCGAAAGTGACGGATAGATTGAGGAAAGAGATTTCATGCATTGTCCAAGGTGAAATGGAAACTCTATACGAGTATTGGGAAAGGTTTCGGAGACTTCTTGACTCATGCCCTCACCATATGATTGACACTCTAGTGTTGATTAGCTATTTTTGCCAAGGAATGAAACCACAAGACAAGATCCTTTTGGATGCTTCAAGAAATGGTTCCTTAACAAAGTATAGAACGGCAGAGGAAGCATGGCAACTAATCACCGATTTGGCCGAGTCCACCCAACATGCTAGACAAAGAAACCATCATCCAAGAGCCATAAATGAAGTTTCTTCTAGTGGTGAGACCGCCGCCCTTACCAAGACCTTGGGAGAAATGACAAACATTCTCAAGCAACTCCAACTCAATCAACAACAACCTCCACCTCCTCAACAACAACTAAGTCAACAATTGGTCCCCCAAAGAGTGTGCGGAATTTTCTCTTGTTACTCCCATTACACCGATGAATGCCCAAACCTCCAAGAGGATAATACCTTGGTGGCTACTAATGCCTACTATAATCGTCCAAACCAAGGGTATCATCAACAAAGAGGCAACTATAATCAAGGGGGTAATTATAATCAAGGTTGGCAAGATAATTCCAACCAAGGATGGAGGGACAACTATAATCAAGGAGGAAGGGACAATGGCGGGAACTAAAGGTGGAACAACAACCACCAACAAAACCGATACCAACAAAACCCTCCATATCAACACCAAAACCAAGGCAAACCATACCAAGCCTACCAAGCACCTCATCAAAGGCAAGCACCACAACCCAACCAACCACAATCCCCCCAAATTACTTACCCTTCTTCTTCTTCCAACCAAGACGAGACCATCCGCTCTCTCATTCAAGGACAAAAAGAGTTTCAAGCCTCGATTAGCTCTAGCATTAATGGTCTCACCTCTACCATCCAAGCCTTTCTTTTCTGCATAGAATCAACCTCTACCTCTAATATTCAACCCTAAAGCTCGAGTGAACTACCTTCTCAACCCATACCCAACCCCAAGGGTAGCATCAATGCCACCACCTTGAGGTTCGGAACCAAATTACAAGAGAGGAGTGAGCCAAGCCCAAAAGAGGTCACTCAAGATGAGGATGTGGTTGAAGTAGAAGAAGTCGAAGAGGAGGATGAGGTACAAGAGGAAGTAGAAGACGTGATTGCTCAACCAAGGGGTGAAATTCCTAAGGATGGAAATGTCTTGCAAGAAGCTACTCCAATTCCTTTTCCCACATTGGCAAGGAAGACCAAGAAGCAAGTTGAGTTGGACCCCAAAATGGTGGAGATATTCAAGAAAGTTGAGGTAACCATTCCTCTCTTTGCTTCTATCCACTAAGTACCTAAATATGCCAAGTTTCTAAAGGACTTATGCATGAACAAGCAGAGAATTCATGATTTAGAAACCATTCCATTGGGGAGCTCAATTTCCGCTTTAATGGGTGATATACCGGAGAAGTGTGGCAACCCCGGTCCTTGCCTAGTCACTTGCACCATAGATGGGGTACAATTTGTTGACTGCATGTGTGATCTTGGTGCTTGTGTGAGCATCATGTCTTTGTCCATTTATGAGGTCTTAAAGCTTCCACCATTGAAACGGTTGGCCGCCCGGTTTGTTTTGGCGGACAAAAGCATAATTTCTGTGGTAGGTATTACGGAGGATGTTCTAGTGAGTATAAAAGGGTTCGTCTTCCCAATTGATTTCCATATTCTCAAGATGCCCCCTAGTGACACCGGTAGGACATCATCTATTTTTCTTGGGAGGCCATTCTTGAAGATCTCCCGGTTCAAATTGGATGCGTTTTCGGGTACTGGTGCACGAAATCACAATCACACTTTTGCAATTCCGCACAACTAACCAGCAAGTGCACTGGGTCGTCCAAGTAATACCTTACGTGAGTAAAGGTTGATCCCACGGAGATTGTCGGCTTGAAGCAAGCTATGGTTATCTTGTAAATCTTAGTCAAGATATCAGTAATAATTCTTAGTTTTAATAGTAAAAAGTAAAAGAACATGGATTAAATAATACTTGCTATGCAGTAATGGAGAACAGGTTGGGGTTTTGGAGATGCTCTGTCTTCTGAATCTCTACTTTCTGACTGCCTTCTTCTTCACGCACGCAAGGCTCCTTCCATGGTAAGCTGTATGTTGGTGGATCACCGTTGTCAATGGCTACCATCCGTCCTCTCAGTGAAAATGGTCCAACTGCGCTGTCACCGCACGACTAATCATCTGTCGGTTCTCACTCATGTCGGAATAGGATCCATTGATCCTTTTGCGTCTGTCACTACGTCCAACACTCACGAGTTTGAAGCTCATCACAGTCATCCCATCCTAAATCCTACTTAGAATACCACAGACAAGGTTTAGACGTTCCGAATCTCAAGAATGCTGCCAATTAGTTCTAGCTTATACCACGAAGACTCAGATCTGAACCAGGAGGCTAAGAGATATGCACTCCATCTAAGGTAGAACGGAGGTGGTTGTCAGGCACGCATTCATAGGTTAAGAATGGTGATGAGTGTCACAGATCATCACATTCATCAAGTTGAAGTGCGAATGAATATCTTAGAATAGAAACAAGCGTGATTGAATAGAAAACAGAAATAATTGCATTAATCCATCAAGACACAGCAGAGCTCCTCACCCCCAACCATGGGGTTTAGGGACTCATATCATAGAAGATACAAAATTCAGATGTAAAAATGTCATGAGATACAAAATAAATCACTAAAAGTGGTTTTTATAATAAACTAGTGACCTAGGGTTACAGAAAATGAGTAAGCTAGGATAGTTAGAGTAGAAATCCACTTCTGGGACCCACTTGGTGAGTGCTTGGGCTGAGCATTGAAGCTTTCACATGTAGAGACTTTTCTTGGAGTTAAATGCCAGCTTTTGTGCCAGTTTGGGCGTTTAACTCTAGCTTTTATGCCAGTTCTGGCGTTTAACGCCAGAATAGGGTAGAAAATTGGCTTTTAAACGCCATTTTGCGTCCTCAAAACTCGAGAAAAGTATGGACTATTATATATTGCTGGAAAGCCCAGGATGTCTACTTTCCAACACAATTGAGAGCGCGCCAATTGGGCTTCTGTAGCCCGAGAAAATCCATTTCGAGTGCAGGAGGGTCAGAATCCAACAGCATCTGCAGTCCTTTTTCAGCCTCTGAATCAGATTTTTTCTCAGGTCCCTCAATTTCAGCCAGAAAATACCTGAAATCACAGAAAAACATACAAACTCATAGTAAAGTCCAAAAATATGATTTTTGAATAAAAACTAATAAAAACATAATATAAACAAACTAGAATATACTAAAAACATACTAAAAACAATACCAAAAAGCGTATAAATTATCCGCTCATCACAACACCAAACTTAAATTGTTGCTTGTCCCCAAGCAACTAAAAACAAAATAGGATAAATAGAAGAGAATATACTATAAATCCCATAATATCAATGAAACTTAGTTCAAATTAGATGAGTGGGGCTAGTAGCTTTTTGCTTCTGAACAGTTTTGGCATCTCACTTTTTCCTTTGAAGTTCAGAATGATTGGCATCTATAGGAACTCAGAATTCAGATAGTGTTATTGATTCTCCTAGTACAGTATGTTGATTCTTGAACACAGTTACTTTATGAGTCTTGGTCGTGGCCCTAAGCACTTTGTTTTCCAGTATTACCACCAGATACATAAATGCCACAGACACATAACTGGGTGAACCTTTTCAGATTGTGACTTAGCTTTGCTAAAGTACCCAATTAGAGGTGTCCAGAGTTCTTAAGCACACTCTTTTTGCTTTGGATCACGACTTTAACCACTCAGTCTCAAGCTTTTCACTTGGACCTTCATGCCACAAGCACATGGTTAGGGACGGCTTGATTTAGTCGCTTAGGTCAGGATTTTATTCCTTTGAGCCCTCCTATCCATTAATGCTCAAAGCCTTAGATCCTTTTTACCCTTGCCTTTTGGTTTAAAGGGATATTGGCTTTTTCTGCTTGCTTTTTCTTTTTCTTTCTTTTTTTTTAATTTTCGCCACTTTTTTTCGCAAGCTTTGTTATTCACTGCTTTTTCTTGCTTCAAGAATTAATTTTTATGATTTTTCAGATCATCAATAATATTTTTCTTTTTCCATCATTTTTTCAAGACCCAACAAATTTAACATTCACAACTTCACTATCAAAAATATGCACTGTTTAAGCATTCATTCAGAAGACAAGAAATATTGCCACCACATCAAAATAATTAAACTAATTTCAAGATAGAATCTGAAATTCATGTACTTCTTGTTCTTTTGTAATTAGGCACATTTTTCATTTAAGAGAGGTGAAGGATTTATAGGACACTCATAACTTTAAGGTATAGACTCTAATTTTTATTAATCATAAGGAAATTAGACATAAAATAAACATAAAGGCAGACCCATAATAATAAAAATAAGGAAATTAAAAATATAAAAATAAATGACTCTTAAAATAGAACTATACTAATAAAATTTATCACAGATTTAGGACTTAACAACCTTTGTTTTGGGAAATGGATGCTCCTTCAATTTGTGGGGTGTCTGGTTCCTCAAGGGAGAGCTTCTAGCGCTTCAACTCCTGTAGCTCGCGCCCTTGCTTTTCCTGTTCCTTAAGCAGCTTGCAGAGCATGCTATTTTGATTTTGTTGTTCTTCCTTAAGTTGCTCCATAGCTTCTTGCAGCTTTGTGACATATGCTTCTAGGTGGGTCCAGTAGTCAATTTGAGGAATTTCTGGGAGGAATTCCTGCGCCCTCCTTTCGATGGAGTTATCTTGCACTTGTTGTCCTTCCATTGACTTCTTGATGATTGGGCGTTCGACTGGGATGAATTCATCTACTCCCATCTTCACTCCAGCATCTTTACACAGCAAAGAGATTAAGCTTGGGTAAGCTAATTTGGCTTCAGTGGAGTTCTTATTTGCAATTGTGTAAATTTCACAAGAAATCAGATGAGGAATCTCCACTTTGTTTCCCAGCGTAATACAATGAATCATCACTGCCCTTTTTACAGTGACCTCAGAGCGGTTGCTAGTGGGCAGTATAGAATGCCCAATAAAGTCCAACCAGCCTCTAGCGATTGGTTTGAGATCTCCTCTCTTGAGTTGGTTTAGGACACCTTTTGTTTTGGTTATCCATTTAGTTTCAGGGAGGCATATGTCCTCTAGAACTTGGTCCAACCCCTTATCTACTCTCACCATTCTCCTATTAAAGGATTCTGGATCATCTTGCAGTTGAGGCAGTTTGAAGACCTCTCTTATTTTGTTCAGGTGGAAGTAAATAATCCTTCCTCTGACCATCATTCGAAAGGTACGAAAGGCGGTTCCAGTTATTCTCTGCTTATCTGTCAGCCACATATTTGAGTAAAATTCCTGAACTATGTTTCTCCCCACCTTTGTCTCAGGATTAGCTAGAATTTCTCAGCCTCTGTTTCGAATCTGCTCTTGGATCTCCGGATATTCGTCTTCTTTCAGATCGAATTTAACTTCCGGGATCACTGACCTCAGACCCATTATTTTGTGGTAATGGTTTGCATGTTCTTTGGTTAAGAACCTCTCTTGATTCCAAAGACTCTTTGGAGTATTCTCTTTCTTGCCTCTTGAATTGGTTTGTTTTCCCGTAGGGGTCATGATCTTAATGAGTCTTAGCTCGGTGATCACAGAAAAACACACCAAACTTAGAGGTTTGCTTGTCCTCAAGCAAAAGAAAGGAAATGAGAGGAGTATGAGGAGAGTCAGATTCGAATGGTGGAGAGATGGGGATGGCCGAATGTGTATTTTTAATTGGAGGGGGGATTTCAAAAATTTTTAAAAAAATATGATAGAGAGATATGATTGGAAGAAAATTGAATTATGATATGAAAAGGATGAGATTTTAAAATTCAAAAGATATGAAAAAGATATAAAGAAGTTAAATCTGAAAATTTGTTGATGCATCTAGGAATTAAAAGAAGATATGATGAGTTGGAAAAGATTTGGAAAGGAATTGAAAAGATAAATGAGTTTTTGAAAAAGATTTGGAAGAGATTTTGAAAGAAAATTAAAAATAATTTAGAAAATCATTAAGTTTTTGAAAATTGAATTTGAGAGATGGAGATTCGTAACATGTTTATGCAGAAAATTATGGATTTAAACATGAAAATTTGAAAAAAATTGAAGTGAAAATGAAATTACCTCCCCAGTCTGTTCTGGCGTTAAACGCCCAGAACGGTATCCATTCTGGCGTTTAACGCCCACTTGTTGGCCAATTTGGGCGTTTAACGCCAAGCCAGGTACCCTGGCTGGCATTAAACGCCAGAAATCTTTTATCACTGGGCATTTTTCTAAACGCCCAGGATGCTGCAACTCTGGCGTTAAACGCCCAAAATGGTACCTTTACTGGCGTTAAACGCTCAGAATGGTACCCATTCCGGTGTTTAATGCCGAAAATGGTATCTTTACTGGCGTTAAACGCCCAGAATGGTACCCATTCTGGCGTTTAACGCCCAAAACACCCCTTACTGTCATTTTCATGCCAGTAAGCTCATTTTCTCTGCTTTATGCTCTGAATCCTTCTATAACTTTGTGTAATCCTGCAATTGATAATTAACCTTGAACATACTTTATATCAAACTCCTATAATTATTATTTAAATAACAAATGCATTATGCTAATGGCTGGGTTGCCTCCCAGCAAGCGCTTCTTTATTGTCTTTAGCTGGACTTTACTGAGCTTTTTAATCTAGTCTCAGTTTTGAGCATTCTTGCTCGACATTGCTTTCAAGATAATACTTTACTCTCTGTCCATTAACAATGAACTTCTTGTCAGAGTTAATATCCTGAAGCTCTATATATCCATATGGTGACACACTTGTGATCACATATGGTCCCCTCCATCGGGATTTTAATTTCCCAGGGAACAATCTGAGCCTAGAGTTGAATAGCAGAACTTTCTGTCCTGGTTCAAAGACTCTGGCTGACAGTTTCTTGTCATGCCATCTTTTTGCTTTCCCCTTGTAAATTTTTGCATTTTCGAAAGCATTGAGTTTGAATTCCTCTAGCTCATTCAACTGGAGCAGTCTTTTCTCTCCAGCTAATTTGGCATCAAGGTTTAGGAATTTGGTTGCCCAGTAGGCCTTGTGTTCCAGTTTCACGGGCAGGTGATAGGCTTTTCCATACACAAGCTGGTATGGAGAAGTCCCTATAGGAGTTTTGAATGCAGTTCTGTATGCCCATAGAGCATCATCCAGACTCCTTGCCCAATCCTTTCTACGGGTACTTACAGTCTGTTCCAAGATTCGTTTCAGTTCTCTATTTGAGACTTCAACCTGCCCATTTGTCTGTGGATGAGATGGAATTGCCACTTTGTGGTTAATTCTATATCGGATCAGAGCAGAGTCAAGCTGTTTATTGCAGAAATGAGTTTCTCCATCACTGATTAGTATTCTGGGGACACCAAATCTGCTGAAGATATGCTTCTGGAGGAACTTTAGCACAGTCTTAGTATCATTAGTGGGTGTGGCAATTGCCTCTACCCATTTAGATACATAGTCTACCGCCACCAAAATGTAAGTGTTTGAGTATGATGGTGGGAAAGGACCCATGAAGTCAATACCCCATACATCAAACAACTCAATCTCTAAGATCCCTTGTTGAGGTATGGCATAACCATGAGGCAAGTTACCAGCTCTCTGGCAACTGTCACAGTTACGCACAAACTCTCGGGAATCTCTATAGAGAGTAGGCCAGTAGAAGCCACATTGGAGGACCTTAGTGGCTGTTCGCTCACCTCCGAAATGTCCTCCATATTGTGATCCATGGCAATGCCATAGGATCTTCCGTGCCTCCTCTCTAGGCACGCATCTGCGAATTATTACGTCTGTATATCTTTTAAAGAGATATGGTTCATCCCACAAGTAGTACTTCGCATCAGAAATTAGTTTTTTCGTTTGCTGCCTGCTGTACTCCTTGGGAATAAATCTCACAGCTTTATAGTTTGCAATGTCTGTAAACCATGGTGTTTCCTGAATGGCAAAGAGTTGCTCTTCCGAAAAAATCTCAGAGATCTCAGTAGGAGGGAGGGACGCCCCTGCTACTGGTTCTATCCGGGACAGGTGATCAGCTACCTGGTTCTCTATCCCTTTCTTGTCTCTTATTTCTATATCAAACTCCTGCAGAAATAACACCCATCTTATAAGCCTGGATTTTGAATCTTGCTTTGTGAGTAGATATTTAAGAGCAGCATGGTCAGTATACACAATCACTTTTGATCCTACTAAATAGGATCTAAAGTTGTCAATGGCATAAACCACTGCAAGCAACTCTTTTTCTATGGTTGTGTAATTTTTCTGTGCGTCATTTAGAATACGGCTGGCATAGTAAATGACGTGCAAAAGCTTGTTATGCCTCTGTCCTAATACTGCACCAATAGCATGGTCACTGGCATTACACATTAGCTCGAATGGTAATGTCCAGTCTGGTGCAGAAATGACAGGTGCTGTGACCAGCTTAGCTTTCAGTGTCTCGAAGGCCTGCAAACACTCTGTGTCAAAGACAAATGGTGTATCAGCAGCTAGCAGATTACTCAGAGGTTTTGTGATTTTTGAAAAATCTTTTATAAACCTCTTGTAGAATCCTGCATGTCCCAAAAAGCTTCTGGTTGCCTTAACATTGACAGGTGGTGGTAATTTTTCGATCACCTCTACCTTAGCTTGATCCACCTCTATTCCCCTGTTCGAAATTTTGTGTCTAAGGACAATTCCTTCAGTCACCATGAAGTGACATTTCTCCCAGTTTAAAACCAGGTTAGTCTCTTAGCACCTTTTCAGAACAAGTGCTAGATGGTCAAGACAGGAGCTGAAAGAGTCCCCAAATACTGAGAAGTCATCCATGAAGACTTTTAGAAATTTCTCTACCATATCAGAGAAGATAGAGAGCATGCACCTCTGAAAGGTTGCAGGTGCATTGCACAAACCAAAAGGCATTCTTCTGTAGGCAAATACTCCAGATGGACATGTGAATGCTGTTTTCTCTTGGTCTTGAGGATCTACTGCAATCTGGTTATAGCCTGAATAGCCATCCAAAAAGCAGTAGTATTCATGACGTGCTAGTCTCTCTAACATCTGGTCTATGAATGGTAAAGGAAAATGATCATTTCTGGTGGCTGTATTGAGCCTTCTGTAGTCAATACACATACGCCACCCTGTAACTGTCCTTGTAGGGACCAGTTCATTTTTTTCATTATGAATCACTGTCATTCCCCCCTTCTTTCGGACGACTTGGACAGGGCTCACCCAGGGGCTATCAGAGATAGGATAAATAATCCCAACCTCAAGTAATTTAGTGACCTCTTTCTGCACCACTTCCTTCATGGCTGGATTTAACCGCCGCTGTGGTTGAACCACTGGCTTAGCATCATCCTCCAATAGGATCTTGTGCATGCATCTGGCTGGGCTAATGCCCTTAAGGTCACTTATGGACCACCCAAGAGCTGTCTTGTGTGTCCTTAGCACCTGAAGTAGTGCTTTTTCTTCCTGTGGCTCTAAGACAGAGCTTATGATCACAGGAAAAGTGTCATCTTTTCCTAGAAATGCATATTTCAGGGATGGTGGTAGTGGTTTGAGCTCGAGTTTAGGAGGTCTCTCCTCTTCCTGAGGAGTTTTCAGAGGTTCTTTTCTTGTCTCTGGTTCCGCCAGATCAGGCTGAACATCTTTAAAGATGTCCTCTAGCTCTGATTCGAGATTCTCTATCAATATTGATCTCTTCTACCAAAGAGTCAATAATATCAGCGCTCATGCAATCATTTGATGCGTCTGGATGCTACATAGCTTTGACAGCATTTAACTTGAACTCATCCTCATTGACTCTCAGGGTCACTTCTCCTTTTTGTACATCAATGAGAGTTCGTCCAGTTGCTAGGAAAGGTCTTCCTAGAATGAGAGTTGCACTCTTGTGCTCCTCCATTTCCAGCACTACAAAGTCCGTGGGAAAGGCAAATGGCCCAACCTTGACAATCATGTCCTCAATTATGCCTGATGGATATTTAATGGAGCCATCAGCAAGTTGGAGGCATATTCGGATTGGTTTGACTTCTTCAGTCAAGCCAAGCTTTCTGATAGTGGATGCACGTATCAGGTTGATACTTGCCCCAAGGTCACATAGAGCTGTCTTGGTACAAGAACCCTCTAATGTGCATGGTATCATAAAGCTTCCCGGATCTTTAAGCTTCTATGGTAAGCTTTTCAGAATGACTGCACTGCATTCTTCAGTGAGGAAAACTTTTTCAGTCTCTCTCCAAACCTTCTTATGACTTAAGATCTCTTTCATGAATTTAGCATAAGATGATATTTGCTCAAGTGCCTTTGCAAACGGGATTTTTATTTCAAGAGTCCTGAAATAGTCTGCAAAATGGGCAAATTGTTTATCCTGTTCTGCTTGGTGGAGTTTCTGAGGATAAGGCATCTTGGCATTGTATTCCTCAACCTTAGTTGCTGCAGGTTTATTTCTTACAGAGGTGGTTAAGGAAGCCTTCTTAGGAGGGTTACAATCAGCACTTGCAAGTGTCTGATCCTTCATTGGCGTTTGAACGCCAGGATTAGGGGTTGGATGGGCGTTTAACGCCAATTTTCTACCCTTTTCTGGCGTTTGAATGGCAGAACTGGGCATGGAATGGGCATTCAACGCCAGTTTTTCACCCTTTTCTGGCGTTTCAACGCCAGAAGTGAGCATCCACTGGGCGTTTGATGCTAGTTTTTCACCCTTTTGTGGCGTTTGAACGCCAGAATTATTCCTCTCTGGGCTCTTACTGTCCTCAGAGGGATTATCCTCTGTCAGTTGTTCCTTTCTTGGCTTTCTGCTACCTTGAGCTGAATTATTCAATGTCTTCCCGCTCCTCAGCTGAACAACTTGACATTCTTCTATTATCTGTTTAGATAGCTGCTGTCTTGTCTGATTCAATTGTGCTTCCATATTCTTGTTAGCATTTTTAGTGTCTTAGAGCATCTCTTTAAATTCTGTTAATTGTTTTGTCATAAGGAGCAATTGCTGATTAAGTACAACAACTTGTTCTTGAGGACTAGGATCAGTAGACACTGCCCTAGCCTCTTCTTTTATGGAGGACTCACTGCTTGAGTACAGATGTTGATTTCTAGCAACTGTATCAATGAGTTCTTGAGCTTCTTCAATTGTCTTTCTCATATGTATAGATCCACTGGCTGAGTGGTCTAAAGACATCTGAGCTCTTTCTGTAAGCCCGTAGTAGAAGATGTCTAACTGCACCCACTCTGAAAATATTTCAGAGGGGCATTTCCTCAGCATCCCTCTGTACCTCTCCCAGGCATTATAAAGGGATTCATTATCCTCTTGTTTAAAGCCTTGGATGTCCAGCCTTAGCTGTGTCATCCTCTTTGGAGGGAAAAATTGATTCAAGAATTTGTCTGATAACTGTTTCCATGTTCTTATGCTTACTGTGGGTTGGTTACTTAACCACCTTTTAGCTTGATCCTTTACAGCAAATGGAAACAGTATTAATCTGTAGACATCCTGATCTACATCCTTATCATATACGGTGTCAGCAATTTGTAAAAACTGTACCAGAAACTCAGTAGGTTCTTCTTGTGAAAGACCGAAATACTGGCAATTTTGCTGCACCATGATAATGAGCTGAGGGTTTAGTTCAAAACTGCTGGCTCTTATGGGGGGTATGCAGATACTACTCCCATATGCAGCAGTAGTGGGGTTAGCATATGACCCCAGAGTCCTTCTGGACTGTTCATTTTCACTTAGGTCCATGATGGAGAAAGGGAGATGACGTGGATTGGAAATAAAATATATTTTTTGTTTTTTTTTAAATACCTAAAATAAAATAAAGTAAAATAAATATAAAATTAAATATAAATTCAAAAATTAGAAAAATAAAAAGGAAAATAGAAAACTAAAACAATTAATTAATTAAAAAGATTTGAAAAAGGTGTGATATTAAAATTTGAGATTAGAAAAGATAAGATAAGGTTTTGAAAAAGATATGGTGTTTGAAAAAGATTTGAATTTTGAAATTTTAAAAACTAAGATATCATAGAATAAAAAAAATTTAAGATAGAAATCTCAATTTTTAAAAGTAGAATCCGAGAATTCAATTAAAATAAGGAGAAACAATATTTTTGAATTTAATGAGGGAAGAAAAAAACAATAAAATGACACCAAACTTAGAAATTTTAGATCAAGAAAGAACCAAGAACATGCAAATTCGAAAAAATGAAGGAAAATAAAAGCATGCAATTAACACCAAACTTAAAATGTGAAACTAAACTCAAATAAAAGACTCAAATTTAGTGACTCTAAACCAACAAAAATAAATTATTCCTAATCAAAGCAACAAGATAAACCGTTATTTGTCCAAACTCGATCAATCCCCAGCAACGGCACCAAAAATTCGGTGCACGAAATCACAATCACACTTTTGGAACTCCGCACAACTAACCAGCAAGTGCACTGGGTCGTCCAAGTAATACCTTACGTGAGTAAGGGTCGATTCCACAGAGATTGTCAGCTTGAAGCAAGCTATGGTTATCTTGTAAATCTTAGTCAGGATATCAGTAATAATTCTTAGTTTTAATAGTAAAAAGTAAAAGAACATGGATTAAATAATACTTGCTATGCAGTAATGGAGAACAAGTTGGGATTTTGGAGAAGCTCTGTCTTCTGAATCTCTACTTTCTGACTGCCTTCATCTTCACGCACGAAAGGCTCCTTCCATGGCAAGCTGTATGTTGGTGGATCATCGTTGTCAATAGCTACCATCCGTCCTCTCAGTGAAAATGGTCCAAATGCGCTGTCACCGCACGGCTAATCATCTGTCGATTCTCACTCATGTCGGAATAGGATCTATTGATCCTTTTGCGTCTATCACTACGCCCAACACTCGCGAGTTTGAAGCTCATCACAGTTATCCCATCCTAGATCCTACTCAGAATACCACAGACAAGGTTTAGACGTTCCGGATCTCAGGAATGCTGCCAATTAGTTCTAGCTTATACCACGAAGACTCTTATCTGAACCAAGAGGCTAAGAGATATGAACTCAATCTAAGGTAGAACGGAGGTGGTTGTCAGGCATGCATTCATAGGTTGAGAATGCTGATGAGTGTCACAGATCATCACATTCATCAAGTTGAAGTGCGAATGAATATCTTAGAATAGAAACAAGCGTGATTGAATAAAAAACAGAAATAATTGCATCAATCCATCAAGACACAACAGAGGTCCTCACCCCTAACCATGGGGTTTAGAGACTCATGCCGTAGAAGATACAAAATTCAGATGTAAAAATGACATGAGATACAAAATGAATCACTAAAAGTGGTTTTTATAATAAACTAGTGACCTAGGGTTACAGAAAATGAGTAAGCTAGGATAGTTAGTGTAGAAATCCACTTCTGGGGCCCACTTGGTGTGTGCTTGGACTTAGCATTAAAGCTTTCACATGTAGAGACTTTTCTTGGAGCTAAACGCCAGCTTTTGTACCAGTTTGGGCGTTTAACTCCAGCTTTTATGCCAGTTCTGGCGTTTAACGCCAGAATAGGGTAGAAAGTTAGCGTTTAAACGCCATTTTGCGTCCTCAAAACTCGAGCAAAGTATGGACTATTATACATTTCTGGAAAACCCAGGATGTCTACTTTCTAACGCAATTGAGAGTGTGCCAATTGGGCTTCTGTAGCCCGAGAAAATACATTTCGAGTGCAGGAGGGTCAGAATCCAACAGCATCTGCAGTCCTTTTTCAGCCTCTGAATCAGATTTTTGCTCAGGTCCCTCAATTTCATCCAGAAAATACCTGAAATCACAGAAAAACACACAAACTCATAGTAAAGTCCAGAAATATAATTTTTGAATAAAAACTAATAAAAACATAATAAAAACTAACTAGAATATACTAAAAACATACTAAAACAATGCCAAAAAGCGTATAAATTATCCGCTCATCAGGTACCTACTCGTTTGAGATCGATGGAAGAGAAGTGAGCTTTAATCTTGATGAAGCCATGAGACATCCACCGGAGGATCATTCTATCTTCCGGTGCAATTTGATTGATAATGTTGTGGCTGAAGCCCGCTAAAGAACTGATGATTGATGGTTTAGAATTCAGAATAAATTTCCGTTGCAAGTATAGTTTCTAAACCGAGCAATCAACCTTTCTTACAAAAGTTTTGGTTGTCACAAGTAACAAACCCTTTTTTAAATTGATAACCGAAGTATTTAAACCTCGAGTCGTCTTCTCAAGGAACTGCAGGGAGGTATGTTCTTATTATTGGTTATGAATTTTGTAAATTGGGGGTTTTGAAAGTAAGGAACAAGTATTTTAAATGACAAGTAAAATAAATAAATAACTGTAAAATAAACTCTTGGTAAGGTATAAAAATTCGGAAGTCCTATCCCAGTTACTCCTATGAGAATGGAAGTTAATCCCACTTAGTTAACCCTTATGAAAGCAAGGGAAAGTCAAGTGAACTAATTAGTTAGATTCCCAAGTCCTAGCCAACTCCTAAGGAAAGACTAGAGTTAGTGGAATACCAGTCAATTTAGCCGACATAACAACCAATCACGGATAGTTGATAACTCAACAGCTTCCAGTTAATCAATTAAAGCCAATAACATAAAAAACTAAATAAGAATCAATGATTTAAAATACCTCAATTGCATTAATAAGAGAAAATCAATCTAAACATAAAGAGTTCATAAGCAAATTTGGCAACATAAGTAATTAAATGAGAGCATTAAAGTATCTGAAAGTAAAAGAGAAATACAAAGTAAAAGAAATATTGAACCTGATGAAGAGTTGAAATTCTAAATCCTTTAAGAGGATAACTAATCCTAAAACCTAAGAGAGAGGAGAGAACCTCTCTCTCTAAAAACTACATCTAAACTATGAAAAGTGAATAATTGAAGACATCCTCATGAATGGATCCATTCCCCCACTTTATAACCTCTAATCTCTGCTTTCTGTACCTGGATCTGGGCCAAAAAAGGCTTCAGAAATCGTTGGGAGTATTTTCTGTATTTTCTGGTGCGTGGCATCTGTCACGCGTCCGCGTGGGTCACGCGGTCGCATCATCTGGAGTTTTCCTTATCACGCGTTCGCTTCGGTCACGCGTACACATCATCTGTGTTCTGCTCATGGCATGCGTCTGCGTCAGTCACGCGTTTGCGTCGCTCCCTTTTCGCGCTGGGCATGCGACCGCATCGTCCATGCGTTCGCGTCGCTGCCAGTTTCTTCAAAAACTCCATTTCGTTCTTTCCTTCCATTTTTGTATGTTTTCTTTCCATCCTTTAAGTTATTCCTACCTTAGAAGATTTGAAACTTCTCAACACACAAATCACGGCATCGAATGGTAATAAAGGGTAATTAAATAAATAATTTCAAAGCATAGGAAACATATATTTCACATATATCACATAATAAGGAAGGGAAAGTGAAACCATGCAATTTACATGAATAAATGGGTGAAGGATTGAATAAATCTCTTGAATTGAGCACAAAATATATCATAAAATATGGGTTTATCACCCGCCAAGATGATATTGATGGAAAGAGTATGATTCAAGACTCAAGTGTGGGGAGTTCCCATGTATGTGAAGAAGATGCCCTACCACCTCCGGTGCCACCGGATGACCAAGTGCCGAGTCATGCACCAAGTGTGGATTTGAAGCCACTCCCAACCCACCTAAAATATGCCTTTCTTGAGGAGAACCAAAAGTTCCCGGTGATAATTGCAAGGGAACTTATCTCCAAACAAGAGGAGAAGTTGCTTAATGTCTTGAGGAGGAACAAGAAGGCCATTGGGTGGAGCTTGGCAGACTTAGTTGGCATTAGCCCCCAAGTATGTGAACACCGAAATTTCTTAGAAGAAGGAGCCAAACCAATTTGACAACCTCAAAGGCATCTAAATCCTACCATTCTAGAGGTTTGAAGAAGGAGGTCACCCGGTTATTGGAAGCCGACATTATGTATCCGATTTTGGATAGTGAGTGGGTGAGCCCCATGCAAGTGGTTCCAAAGAAATTCGGTGTTACTACGATCAAGAATGCATATGGGGAGCTTATAGCCACAAGGGTTCAAAATTCATGGAGAGTGTGTATCGACTATCGGTGTTTGAACTTGGCTATTAGGAAGGATCATTTCCCATTGCAGTTCATCGATCAAATGCTTGATCGCCTATGCGGTAAATCTCATTACTGTTTCTTAGATGGCTATTCTGGTTATTTTCAAATCCACACTGCTCCCGAAGACCAAGAAAAAACAACCTTCACATGCCCTTTTGGAACGTATGCGTACAAAAGAATGCCATTTAGCTTGTGCAACGCACCGGCTATGTTCCAAAGGTGTATGATGAGTATATTTACGGATCTTTTAGAGCAATGCATGGAGGTATTCATGGAAGATTTTAGTGTTTATGGGGACTCTTTTGAACTTTGCTTGGACAACCTTGCAAAAGTATTAGAGAGGTGTACTAAATCAAACCTTGTGCTAAATTTTGAGAAATGTCATTTTATGGTGAGGCAAGGTATTGTTTTAGGGCACATTGTCTCTAATGATGGTATTTCTGTGGATCCAGCAAAGGTCAATGTTATTTCTAGTTTGCCTTACCCCTCTTCTGTGAGGGAAGTCCGTGCTTTTCTTGGACATGCAGGTTTTTACCGGCGTTTCATTAAGGACTTTAGTAAGGTGGCACTACCTCTCTCTCGATTGTTGTAAAAGGATGTGGAATTTGATTTGAGTGAAGAGTGCATGGAGGCATTCGACAAACTCAAAATGGCTTTGACCCAAGCTCTCATTATAAGAAGGCCTGACAGGAGTAGGCCATTCGAAACCATGTGTGATGCATCAAACTATGCGGTGGGAGCGATGCTAGCTCAGCGCGAGGGTAAAATTTCTTATGTCATTGCCTACACCTTTAAGACTTTAAATGGAGCCCAGTCCAACCATACTACTACCGAGAAGGAACTGTTAGCAATTGTTTTTGCCTTGGATAAATTCCAGGCTTATTTACTTGGCTCCAATGTAGTAGTATATTCGGACCATGCGGCATTGAAATATTTGTTGGCCAAGAAGGAATCCAAACCAAGGTTGATCCGATGGGTATTGCTTTTGCAAGAATTTTACCTAGAGATAAAAGATAGGAGTGGTTCGCAAAATCTAGTGGCGGACCACTTGAGTCGCCTTGAGCACACAAAGGGCGATTCCACTCCTATCAATGATACATTTCCTCTTGAGGGCTTGCTAGCAATATCCGAGGTGATCCCTTGGTATGCACCTATTGCCAATTACTTGGTTTCTCGCACCTTTCCTCCCGATTTCTCTCAACATCAAAAGGATAAGCTTAAAAGCGAATCCAAATATTATGTATGGGATGACCAATACTTGTGGAGATGTGGTGCCGATCAAATAGTTAGGAGGTGCATACCACAATCCGAGCATCAATCTATTTTGGAGGCTTGCCACTCTTCCGAGGGTGGTGGCCACTTTGGTCCTCAAAGGACGGCTCGGAAGGTCTTGGATTGCGGATTTTGGTGACCTACACTTTTCAAAGATGCATCTCTCTTTTGTAACTCTTGTCCACAATGCCTTAGGTTTGAAATATCTCTAAGAAGAATGAGATACCCAACAAACAATATTGTTTTGCAAAACTTTTTATGTTTAGGGTATTGACTTCATGGGGTCCTTTCCAAATTCTAATAGTTTCATGTATATTCTGCTAGCTGTTGACTATGTTTTCAAGTGGGTGGAGGTAATTCCCACCCGAAAAGATGATGCTAATGTGGTTCTTTCTTTTGTTTGAAATAACATCATTTGCCGCTTTGGATCACCACGAGCAATTGTGAGTGATCAAGGCTCGCATTTTTGTGACAAAAGGATGACAGGTTTAATGAAGATGTATAGCATCATCCATAAAGTGGCCACGGCATATCACCCACAAACAAATGGCCAAGCCGAGGTCTCCAACCGGGAAATCAAGCGCATATTGAAAAAGGTTGTGAAGCCTCATAGGAAGGATTGGAGTTCTAAGCTCGGAGATGCGCTTTAGGCTTACCGGACGGCGTATAAAACGCCAATTGGTATGAGTCCATTCCGGTTAGTCTATGGGAAGGCTTGCCATCTCCCGGTGGAGATAAAACATATAGCGTATTGGGCTGTAAAAGAATGCAACACAAGATTTGGGGTTAGATTTGAAAGGAAGTTACAGTTAGTGGAGCTTGAGTGCCTTCAATTGGAAGCCTATGAGAATTCAAGGCTTTACAAGGAGAAGATGAAGGTGGTGCATGATAGAAATACTAAAAAGTGAGAGTTTAGGGCTGGGGAGCTAGTCCTCCTCTATAATTCTAGGTTAAGAATGATGCCTGGCAAGTTGAGATCAAGGTGGGAAGGTCCTTATAGAGTAGAGAAAGCTAAGCCATATAGGGTCTACCACCTAAGAAACCCTTCAAGCCCCCAATATCTTCAAAGTTAATGGTCACCATCTGAAGCTATACCATCGAGAGAAGATGAAAAGAAACAAAGAGGTTGAGGTGTTCCTTCTTGACGACGCACCCGAAGGCGAGGATATTTGAGCTCATGATCGTCCAACTTAAGGACGTTAAAGAAAAGTGCTAGGTGGGAGACACCCCACCATGGTATGATCTTCCTTTGTATATAGCTCCTTGCATATAGCTTTTTGAGTCTTTGTGCTTTTGTGATTGCTTGATTTGTGAGTTTGTTCATGGTATAATTGCTTTTTGCTTGATTTTTGTGTTAAATTGCTTATGACGAGTCCATTGATAATTGTTTGAGTGAATTGAGATGTTGAAGAAATGCTTAAGGTTAAGTGTTACATGAGATTTTTGATGTTTTTGACTTCTTTAGCATGCATTACTACCAATATGTGCTATAATTTCCCCTCCTCGTGTTTAAAAAAAAAAGGCATCCACGCGCAAGCGTGCTGTACGCGTACGCGTCGGCACGGTTTCACAACTCTTGGTACTAAACCCAGAGAGTTGTGGCTACTTTGTGCCCATTTTGTGCCAAAGGCACAATTGCGACCCACACATAAGCGTAGGTGATGCTTGCACGTCCCTTGTCATTTCGCACACCCACGCGTAAGCGTGAGCGACGCGTACGCGTCGGTTGTGAATTTTGGACTCCCTGGTACAAAAATCAGAGAGTTATGCCCACTTTATGCCTACTTTGTGCCAGCCGACCCACGCGTATGCGTGATAAACGCGTACGCGTCGATTGTGCTGCATGCCACTCCTCGTACAAAAACCCGAGAGTTGGTCCTACTTTGTGCCACCTTTGTGCGCAAGGCACAATTCTGCCCACGCGTGCGCGTCACCTGACGCGTACGCGTCCCCCTCTCTTTTCTGCAACCCACGCGTGCGCGTGGGGGACGCTTACGCGTCACCTCCCTTCTCTATCCATCCACGCGTATGCGTAGAGCGCGCGCACGCGTCGCATCCTAGACGCAACTAATGCACATTACGCGCCATGTTCTATTTCCTTTTCCTTTTCAAGTTTCCTCTTCCACTCTCTTCTTCCATCACTTCTTCTATCTTCTTCCATCACCCTACCACCCTTGTCTCCGGCCACTCCACTAGCGACCACCACCACCGCCTCCGGCGGCCCCATACTTTCTCTCTCCTCTCTTTCCCTTCCCTCTCCTCTCATATTTTTCACCTACACTCAACCTTGCTCTCTTTCTCTTCTCAAGGTTCACTCCTACTCCTTCTTCCTTCTTGTCTCTTATCCTAAATTTTCTTTCTCTTACTAGTTGCATTCAGTTTCTTTTTTCTTCTCTTCTTAGTTGCATTTTTATTGATTGGTTCTTGCTTGTTTGCTTTCTTTCTTTTCATATTTTCCATGGGTGTTGAACATTAAGTTTTCTCTTGCTTTGATGGATCATTTTGATGTCTCTTGCTTCCTTTGTGACTATGCGGTATTGTGTTGTTGACTGGTATTCCATTTGGGATTGTATTTGTTGGAATTTTTCATACTTGCTTATTGTTTGAATATTGCACACTAAGTATTTGTTGAAAGGCACCTATACCATTTTAGTTCAATTTTTACTTTGTGCTCTCAACTTGGTGCCTCTTCTTCATCCACTTGCCTTTTTTTTATGCATTGAGCCTATTTTGCCTCTTGTTTACTATTCTTATGCTCATTACCCATGACTTGCTTCATTATTATTGATGCTTGAGTTTATCCTTCTCATGCCTTATTGCATGCCTTACTCACTCTTGCATCCCACGCTAAGTGTTATGACCCATGCTTTTATTATTGTCTTGATCACATGTTACAGTTGTCATGTCCTCAAGACGCATTATTCTTTTTGGGCATTACTTTTTTCTTGCATGTTATTTTCTATGTGTTGATTCTGTGGGTTTAATGTTTCCTCTTTTCCTTCCTTTTTTAGGATGGCCACCAAGAAAGGCAAGGAGAAGGCGTCGAAGAAATCGGCAACAAGAAGGGCACCCCAAAAATCAACCTCCAAGGCGCACCCTACACTAGGAGCTAAGCCTCACTCAAGGAAGGCGAAGCCAATTGTTCATATTGATGACCAAGAGAAGGGCAATCCGACAAGGGACCCCACAAGGTTTCCCAACCGCTTTTGTAAGCTCATGTTTCCCGCTATAGTTGAGAGGAACTATCATTCTGAGCATCTACTCGCCCCACCGGACCATATTATTCAGTATGTGATGCCCCGCATTGAGCGGCGGCAATGGAAATTTCTAATGCAGAGACCACAGGAGGCCAACCTTTCTTGGGTGGTGGAGTTCTACACCAACTACCACTCCCCTTCTCTTTAGTCAGTATATGTGCGCCAGAAGCAAGTCCCGGTTTTGAAAGAGGCTATTCAGCGAGTGCTTGATGTTTTCCCGGTACCGGAGGAAACAGATGGTTACCAAAAGGTCCTACATCAGCGGTATGAATTTGAGTTTGATTGGGACTCGATCCTTCGGGTCATTGCCCAACCAGAGACATTTTGGACCCAAGGGAGACTCAGGATGCGACCTAAGTGCATTGACGCACGCTACCTTACTGTGGAGGCTCGAGCATAGGCCCAGATCTTATCTCACTACGTGCTTCCAAGCACCCATAAGTCCTCCATCACAGCGGACCTAGGCTTCCTTGTCTGGTGCATACTCACTGAGAGGCCAGTCAACATCGCTCTCCTCATCCAACAAGCGATGGGTCGGGTCCACGCCAAGGGTAATCTACCATTTTTCACTTTGGTATCAGATTTGGTTGTTGCTGCTGGTCTCTCTTGCGAGGCTAAGGACATAAAAGCTATTATTCCGGCAAAGGGAGATGTCGTCCCGAGCGGGAAATATCTTCAGCCTCCCATGGACACCACAAGCCTTGACATAGCTCCTCTTTCCACCACTTCATCCGCACCACCAAAGTCAATCCATCAACTGCTTGTGGAGCTTCATGAGAAGATACATCGATAACAAACGCCGATTTGCTTACCTGAAGAAGCTGTGGGGTTGTGTCAACCCGCCTACGGAAGAATCGCACATTTCCTCATCCGCTTCGGACCATAGTAGAGCAAGTACTCAGGACACGGATGATGGAGGTGGCGACCTCGATTCCATCTTACGTATCACCATTAGCACGGAGGACCGTGCAAACTTTTAAGTGTGGGGAGGTCGGTTACCAACTTCCGTAGGTAACATCTCTTCTCTTTTCAATTCCCATAATTTTGACTTTTCTTTCGTTAGTTAGGATAGATTGCATGGTTAGTTTTTGTATTTGAACACTCTTTACATGTTAGGACTACTTGGTTAGTTAGGGTGATAACTTCTTTTCCAAGAAACTGTTTTTAGGGCACCCTACCAATTTGAAAAATATTTTTTTTTTGAACTTGCTTGAAGAATTTATTTTCGAACATTGTTTTTGAGCTAAGAACACAAGCATGTGAGTTTCGAGCCCAACTGTGTGGTTACATCTTATAACCACTTATTTCCATTCTTGTGTGCATTATTCTCTTTCTATGATTGTAATCTTTGATTTGTTTAATTCTTTATGTCCATTATTCCATGTATACATGCATTTATATGATTGAGGCCATTGTTTCAATTAGCTCATTTACCCAAATAGCCTACCTTTTATCTTCCTTTGTTAGCCAACTTTGAGCCTACTATTAACCCACTTTGTTCTTAATTTAGCACATTACAAGCCTTAAAGCGAAAAACAATAAATGTCCTTTATTTGGATCTTTGATTCACTTAGGCTAGTGAGTGTGTATTACTCATGTGTGGGGAAACTTGGGACATTAGTTGAGGTAAGAGAGTGTGCTTTTGTATTTCTATTAAAAATATTGGGAGTTGGGTACATACTCATGTGTTAAGTAAATGTAAAACCATATGCATTGCAAAAAGAAAAAAAATAGATAAAAAAAGAGAAGCAATAAAAAGGGGACAAAATGCCCCAAAGTGGGGCTCAAGAATGAACAATGCGTATGTGTTGTGATAAAAAGAAGAAAAATGCATGAGTATGTGAAAGACTGGAGAATGGGTAGTTAGGCTTGTTTTAGATTTTTATAGGTTGTTGTATAGGTTAGGTTGGACGCTTATGTTAATCAAAGATTCAAATCTTGAGCTCACTTAACCATATATAACCTTACCTTGACCCTAACTCCATTACAACCGAAGAAAAGACCTCATGATATATGTATGCATGCATTGAGTAATTGTTGATTGTTAGATGAAAAATAAATTTTAGAAAGCATGATTAGAGGAGAATTGAGTGAATCGACCCTAAACACTTGAGCGACTAGAGTGTAAACACTTCTGGTGAGGGTTTGATGCTCAATTCCTTGTTCCCAGCCTTCACAAGCTTTCTTCATGCAAGTTGTATACACTCCGCTTTTATGTTCGAATTGGTAGAGTCATGAATTATTTTTGTCACTTTGGCCCTATGTGCTCATATATATTCTTGGAAGTTGATTTGCCTTTGACCAAGTAGATAGATGCATTTGCATTTGTTGCATCCATATAGGTAATTTGCATCTAATAAATCCCCATTCTCCTATGATTCTTTGGTCTTTCAATCCCTTTTAGCATGAGGACATGCTTGGTTTAAGTGTGGGGAGATTTGATGAACCCCAATTTTAGGCTTTATTTTGTGTAGAATTTGGAGGGTTTTATCAATATTCTATCACACTTATCCATATAAAATGCATAGTTTTGTACTCCTTCCTAGTATTGCTTGATGGTTGAAAACATGCCTTTTAGGCCCTAAATAGGCTATATTTTGATCTCCCTCTATTACCATTCAATGTCGTGATCTATTTGTTGAGTGATTTCAGAGTTTATAGGGCAAGAATGGCCTGGAAGAGAGGAAGGAAGTATGCATAAGTGGAAAGAGCATGGAAAATGGAGCTTTGGAGTATTGGCATCGACGTGCATGCGTGCCCGATGCGCACGCGTGGGAGCTTAGATCTGGAGAGGCGCGCAAAAGTGGACGCATACGCGTGGCTGAGCAAAAATCCCATCGACGTGTACGCGTGCCTAACGCGTACATGTGACTTGCAAATTCTCATCGACGCGTACGCGTGATCCACACGTACGCGTGACGCTTGGCACGTGACTTCTTTAGTAAAAATGTGGCTGGCGATTTCAGAGGAGCCCAGACCCAGTTTTGAGTAGAATTCTGGAGAGAAAAGACATAAAGGACCAAGGATTGAGGGGGATTCACACTTTACACACTTTTTAGTTAGTTTTGGGAAGTTATGTTTCTAGAGAGAGAAACTCTAATTTCTCTCTAGGTTTTGGCTTTCTCAATTTCAATTGCACTTGGATCTTTTGGTTAGATCTGAATTCAATTCAATTTTACATTGTTCTAATTTGTAGATCTCATTCTTCTACTCTCAATTTAGTGTTCTTGTTACTCTAGTATTGTAGATCTTGGATTTGGATCTTGTTACTTTGATTTCTATTAATGCATTGAGAAATTTCATGTTCATTGTTGTTAATTGTTTGTAATAGAAATCTTTAAGTCAAATTCTCTTCTCAATTTCATGATGTCTTCCATTATTGCTCACCAAATGCTTGAGAAAATGTCAACTATAGCTATGGAGTAGATCTTCACTCTTGGCTTAGGGGTTGGATAATTGGAGACACTTGAATTGTCAAGGTCTTTTGTTGATTGACAATTGGAAATTTCTAATTGATTTGAATGACACTAACTCTAGTCTCTCCCTAGGATTTGACTAGGACTTGTGGACTCAAATTGATTGTCTCCACTTGACTTTCCTTCATAGTTAGAGGTTAACTAAGTGGAGCAATAGCCAATTGATGTCACAATTGATGGAGATAATGATGATAGGACTTCCAATTCTCAGCCTTTGCCAAGGATTTTATATTGATTGATTGTCATTCACTCTTGTTTAGTTCCAGTTCTTGTGTCCTTTAGTCTAAGTACTAGTTGTTCATTGCTCTGATTCAAACCTATTCACATTTCTCGTGTTCAATCTCAAAATACCAAGAGAACTCCTAACCAATGATGTGCATCTTAGGGTAACTCCTAGGGAGAACGGCTCGGGACTAATACTCTCGGTTATTGATTTGAATTGTAGACACACATTTTCTTTGTTTGATGCGTTATAGCTATTGGTTTAGACTATACTCACGACAGAATTTATTGGTAAAAATTCTATACCGACAAAATATCACGCATCACCTATACAGAAGAGGGATCTCAACACCCCTCCTAAAATGTGTCCCAACTTCCGCCACAAAGGAAGTCCTGGAAGAAGTCCACAGCGGCATGTGCGGCAATCACCTCAGAGCACGAGCTCTATCCAAAAAGGTGCTCCGAGCCGGCTTCTACTGGCCGACCTTACAGAAGGAGGCCGCTAAATTTGTTAAGACGTGCCCTCCATGCCAGAAGCACGCCAATTTTCATGCCGCCCCGCCAAAAGAACTTATCTACGTCACCTCTCCTTGGCCATTCGCAAAGTGGGGGCTTGACCTCCTCGGACCATTCCCCTAGGGATCAGGGCAAGCCAAATTCCTCATTGTTGGAAAAGATTACTTCACAAAGTGGATTGAGGCAGAGCCACTGACCGCGGCCACTGCCCAAAGAAGTCAGAAGTTCCTATACAGGAACATCATCACAAGGTTTGGGGTACCATACTCCATCACCACGGACAACGGAACTCAGTTCACCATCACGGGCTTCAGGAACATGGTGGCTGATCTAAAGATAAAGCACCAATTCACCTCAGTAGAATACCCACAAGCCAACGGACAGGTGGAAACCGCCAACAAGGTTTTACTGGCCGGGTTGAAACGCCGTCTGCAGGACGCAAAAGGAGCTGCACTGAAGAGCTCCCACAAGTCCTATGGGCATACCGGATGACGCTGCATTCTACCACGGGAGAATCACCTTTATGACTTGCTTACGGAGTAGAGGCAATGATCCCCATAGAAGTAGACGAAAGATCCCCTAGAGTGACCTTCTACAACGATGACACCAACTCTCAAGCACAAAGGGAAGAACTTGACCTGCTTCCAGAAGTCTGGGAAAGAGCTCAGATCCAAGAGGAAGCCCTGAAGCATCGAATGACCACAAGGTACAATCGGAAGGTAATCCAACGAAGCTTCGCTACCAACAACCTCATCCTCATCCGAAATGACATCGGAACAGGTCAGTCAGGAGAAGGAAAGCTGGCAGCCAATTGGAAAGGCCCATACCGGATAACAGAAGTACTAGGAAAGGGTTACTACAGGGTGGCCGACCTCGAAGGGCAGGAGCTCCCAAGGTCATGGCATGCTTGTAACCTAAGAAGGTACTATAGCTAGAAAAAGGCCTTGAGCCAAGGTGCGCTCTTTTTTCCACCAAAGGATTTTTTAATGAGACACCAGGCCAAGACCTAAAGGCTGCCCGACTAGCAGGGTAAGCCCTCTGATAAACCCATATTTTATGATATATATTGTGCTCAATTTAAGTGATTTATTCAACCCTTCACCCACTTATTCATGTAAATTGCATGGTTTTACTTTCCCTTCCTTATTATGTGATATATGTGAAAAACATGTTTCCTATGCTTTAAAAATAATTATTTCAATTACCTTTTATTACCATTCGATGCCGTGATTTGTGTGTTGAGTAGTTTCAGATCTTCTAAGGCAGGAATGACTTAAAGGATGGAAAAGGAAACATACAAAAATGGAAGAAAAGCACAAAATGGAGTTTTTGAAGAAACTGGCAGTGACGTGAACGCATGGACAACGCGGCCGCATGCCTAGCGCGAAAAGGCAGCGACGCGAACGCGTGACCGAAGCAAACGTGTGACAAGGAAAACTCCCAGATGACACGACCGCATGACCCACGCGGACGTGTGACAGACGCCATGCACCAGAAACTGTAGAAAACACTCCCAGCAATTTCTAAAACCCTTTTTGGCCCAGATCCAAGTCCAGAAAGCAGAGATTAGAGGTTATAAAGTGGGAGAATGCATCCATTCATAGGGAGAGCCTTCAATTAATTACTTTTCATAGTTTAGATGTAGTTTTTAGAAAGAGAGGTTCTCTCCTCTCTCTTAGGTTTTAGGATTAGGATTCCTTTTAAGGATTTAAAATTTCAACTCTTCATCAGGTTCAATATTTTTTTACTTTATATTCCTCTTTTACTTTCAGATACTTTAATGCTATCTTTTAATTACTTATGTTGCCAGATTGGCTTATGAACTCTTTATGTTTAGATTGATTTTATCCTATTAATGCAATTGAGGTATTTTAGATCTAAGATTCTTATTTAGCTTTTTATATTATTGGCTTTAATTGATTAACTAGAAGCTCTTGAATTATCAACTATTTGTGATTGGTTGTTATGTCGGGTAAATTGACTGGAATTCCACTAACTCTAGTCTTTCCTTAGGAGTTGGCTAGGACTTGGGGATCTAACTAATTAGTTTACTTGACTTTCCCTTGCCTTCATAAGGTTTAACTAAGTGGGATTAACTTCCATTCTCATAGGAGTAACTAGGATAGGACTTCCGAATTTTCATATCTTGCCAAGAGTTTATTTTGCAGTTATTTATTTATTTTATTTGTCATTTAAATTACTTGTTCCTTACCTTCAAAACCCCCAATTTACAAAACTCATGACCAATAATAAGAATATACCTCCCTGCAGTTCCTTCAGAAGACGACCGGAGGTTTAAATACTTCGGTTATAAATTTTAAAAGGGGTTTGTTACTTGTGACAACCAAAACATTTGTAAGAAAGGACTTTTGTTGGTTTAGAAGCTATACCTGCAACGAGGATTTATCTGCGAATTTCTAGACCACGCAAAAGTTTTCTCTTCAAAATGGCGCCGTTGCCGGGGAACTGCAAACGTGTGCCTTATTATTGGTTATTGTAAATATTTTTCTTTTACTTGTTTATTTGTTTTTGTTTTCTCCTTTTATTTCCATTAGCTACTATGAATTCTCACCCCTTTCGCTTTGAGTTTGGTTCTAATATTGTTGAAGGGAACAAAAGCTATAGCCGGAACATGCATCAAGGTCAGAGCAATCAAAGATGGATGGAGCCAAGAGGATCTGATCAACTCTTTAGGCAACAACACCCTCCAATATATCATGGACGAGGACCACTATACAATGCGTACCAAGCTAATAGACATGGTGGACCCCCTTGTAATTACCAACAAGCCCCACCCTGTGCTTATAGACCATCCTCTCAACGTAGCTTTGAACCACCACACTCACAAGTTCCTTTTTACCATTCACCACCATATGACCCTTATCCACCACAATCCCAATCCAATTACTCCCAAGAACCACCACATTCTTATTTTGAACCCTCTCTCCCTACCAATGAACCCTCATACCCACCCCAACCCCCAATGAATGACAAACTTCGTGTTGTTCTTCAAGGGCAAGCAAGGATACAAAAGGGCGTACTGGAACTCACTACTGCCTTAACCGAGGTAGTAAACATAATAGCTTCCCGACATCTGAAAACTCAAGGTACTCCCATGGCTGCATGTGGAGAATCAAAAGAAGAGCATAGCATGAAGGAAATACTAGAAACTCCGGTGGACAATGAGGAGCATGGCTTTGTATTGGAACAAGTAGAAGAAGCCATGATAGCTGTAGAGAAAGAAGTGGTTGAAGATTTAGGAGATGCTAAACCTCCATGGGAATCAAGAACTGTAAAGGATTCCGCTGAGAAGTCCAAAATTGATGCCAAAGAGGACAGTGCACAACCTCCAATGCATATACCTTGTGAAAAATTGGACAGAACAGACCAAGAAGTTGATTCCATGGGTAGTGATGATCATGAATCAAGCTCTCCTAGTCACGAACTCACATCCGCAACTGAATTCCTTGAACCTGAAGAACCTTATCCAAGTGAATACGAAGATGACGTCGAGGTGGATTTCTCTCAACCTCCAACGTATGACTTAAGTGATGAGGAAGACATAGAAGACTTTGATCAGGACGCAGTTGCAGTTGAAGAGTTTTGCAAAGAAGTGGAGGAATTCACAGAAGAATACAAGGGAGTAGAGCTTACAGAACCACTGGAAACACCTATCCCAAGGCCATTACCACCTAATACAAGCTTCAAGTGGGTACAATCCTTAACCTTTATCTTTACTTTTCCACTTGAATATGGTTTGCTTGAAACAGATGGCCAGCTTAGAGTTCTCTGCGGCTTTAAGAGTAAGAGGGAAATGGCTCGTACTCAGAGCTGGTGTACCAGGTTCAATAAGGTTCCGCGCTTCAATTCGAAGTGCACGGATTGGTACCAAGTGCAATTGAATGGGTCTCGAAAGACGTTTGGTCATCTTGGTGAGAATACAATTTCTAAACCGCCCGGATCGAAGAATATAGATCAAGACAACGACGGATTTAAAGGCAAAATTTGGGATCCTGGAATCTATTCTGACATTCGTCACCCCGGGAGCCTGAGAACCTGTTTGAAGCTACTTAAAAGCTTCACATGCCTAGTTTGGGACCCCGGAGGCTGTTGGCATTCCAAACATTGGTGGAGATTTCTGGATGAATTTAAGCATAAGCCTCCATAACAGGAAGCTTATCCAATGTCCAACTTAAGGACTTTAACTAAAAGTTCTAGGTGGGAGACAACCCACCATGGTATGGTCGTTTCTTTTTCAATTTTTATTTCGTATTGTTTGTTTTTATGTTATATTATTTTTATTGAACCTGGATGTTATTCGTAGCATTTGCATTAGTATTGCATAATGCATAATTGCATACTTGCATGAAAAAAAATTTGCACGCGACGCGTCCGCGTCACTACTGCATTAGGAAGAAAAGGAAAGTGAACAGAAAGTCACGCGAAAGCGTGGCTGGAGGTGTGCCTTTGGCACAAATTGTCCCACGCGACCGCATCGCTAAAGCGTTTGCGTCAGTTGCGAAAACTACCTCCCACGCGTTCGCGTCAATCACGCGGACGCGTGATCTGGAAATCGGCGTAAAAATCTAATGCCCAGAAATCTGGGCTGGAATTGTGCGGCTGGTGTGCGTTTAGCACAAAACGGCCCACGCGTTCGTGACCCTGACGCAAACGCGTCACTTGCAAAACACCCATCCCACGCGAAAGCGTGAGCGACGCGTTTGCGTCGCATGGATATTATGGCACCCCAATGGAGATAGAGAGTTGTGCTGAAGTGACGCTGGAATTGTGTGTTTAGCACAATTTCCAGCAACGCGGTCGCGTGCCTCACGTGACCGCGTCATTCATCCTTTTACCCATTCCATGCGATCGCATCACTCACGCAATCGCGTCAACCCCATTCCACCCTAGCCACGCGATCGCATGCTCCACGCATTCGTGTGGATTCAAAATCACTAACCCAACCACGCGAAACCATATTTCCCCTCCGCATCACCATTCTCCTTCCCCAACCACCCCTGACCGCCGCACTAGCGCCAACCATCCAAACCCACCGCGACGCCCACCCCCCCTTCCTTCTTCCTTCTCCCCTCCTTCTCTTTCCTTCTCTTCTCCCCCTCCGCCACTGCCCCCCACCACGATCGAACCACCACCGCCCGCCCCCAGCACCGCCTCCCACCATCACAACCACCCTCCACCCCACAACCCTCGAACCCTCCTTTCTTCCCCTCCCTGTACCCCAACCCTAACCCAGCACCACCAAACCATCCCTGCCGCAACCACGGTTCCCCGCCGCATTGTCCTACGTCACCACCGCATTGCTGCCACTACCATCCCACTCCCACCATCTCTCTTAGTTCCATACTTGTGCCTCTAACCACCAGGTTCCGCCGAACGCCACTTTTCTTTCATTCGTAGTTAGTTGCGTATTTTTCGGTTTATGTTCAAAATTAGGCTAGTTAGAGATGCATGTTTGTAGTGGATTCTAGGTGGTTAGATAGCTAGGATGTGGTTAGTGGATCTAGGCCTGATAATTGCACCGTACTTGTTGCTTGTTTTACCTATTCTGCAAGTTTGATCTGGCTGTGATGTTAATACTGTTCATACGCTGTTCTTTACTGTTTCATGCTGCTGTTACACTGCTCTTTCATGTTCATACTCCGTATGTGTCTTTGCAGCTTTATTTTCATTTATATGAACTCTTCTTCTTGCTGTTTATTACCCGAGAACATCTAATTTTAGCCGAAATGCTGCCCAATTTTCTGCAAATTATTTTAATTTTCATTCATTTTTTGGTTTTGGCAATTTGAATTTTGCATTACTTAGCTTTTACTAAACCAATTCATGAATGCACAGGCCAGCATTCTTATTCCTTTCGATTTTCTGGTTAATAAATTGCACTATTGATGATTCGATTTTAATTTTTGCTATTTTTATATCTTTATGAATCATCATCAATAACCTGATATTTTTGAATATGAGTTGACTAGTCTTTAAATTTATAAATTTCTTGTTACTTAGGAAACATTTCTCAATGCCACTTACTTTAATTTTTTTTTCTCCTAACTCACTGCTTTCCACTTTTTCACTTTTAACCACTTTTAACTTTCTAACTTCTCCCTTTGCTTTTTAACTAACTCCTTCAACTTTTTCACTCATGGCATGATTATTGTTTCTCTTAATTAACAGGTATTCTCCTTATAATATATTTTGGATTGTGATTTCTCATCTCAGATTTCTAACTCCGAAACAATCCAAAATGCACAATTATTCAACTTATTTCATAATTCTACTGCTCTTTTGCCACTATGTGCTTATATTGCTATTATTCTATCTGCCTACTTGTTTTCCTGCTTTTGTTCTTCAATTATATCCTAGATTTCTGTTTTTCAGGATGTCTGACCTTCAACGAAAAGGAAAAGAAAAGGCAATAACTAGAAAATGAAAAAGAGGTGAATCCTCTATGTCTATCCTGGACATTATGCATGATGACTCCTGGCGGGAAAAGTACTTTACCCCGTAGGAGAAGGCTGACCAGCTCCTCCCTGCCAATGATCCCATTAAATTTGCAAACAGATACTATGAGCTGAAGTATCCAGTGTTTGCCACCTCCAGAAACCTGTACCTGGAGAGGACTCTAAAAATTCTAGAAGAACTACAGCAGTACACCTCCGATCAGATCAAACAGAGAGGCTGGTTCTTCTTAGAGAGAAACTTGACAGAGGTCAATGCTTCCTGGGTAAGAGAGTTTTACTGCAACTATTTCAAAACTTCCCTGGATGCAGTGCAGCTCAGAGGGAAACAGATACTGGTCACTGAAGAGGCTATTGAGGATATTCTACAGCTTCAGCCTAAGTCAGATCAGCCTGACGGTTACCAAAAGGCTGAAGAGGACATGCACTTTCTGAGATTTGACTGGGATGCTGTCAAGCAAAGGATTGCTCTTGACCTTACTGTCCCATGGGTCATCGGAAAGAACACAGCCATGCCTAAGGGAATCAAGTTGATGTATCTGAATGATGAGGCTCGGCTCTGGCACCAGATCCTGATCAACTTTGTTATGCCGAGCACTTATGAGACGGAGCTGCCTGCTGCTATGATCACCCTCCTCTGGTGTGTGATGGAGGGTAAGGACCTATACCTCCCACGTTTCATCCGGTATTACATGGCCAGGGTCCATGTCAGAGGCACTCTCTCTTTCCCATATCTGATTACCCAGCTCGGCCATCGAGCTGAAGCGCCTCGGGAGCTTGCTGATGAGAAGTCACCTGCTGTAGACTGCAAGAAGATCATTCCTCACAGCAGGAAGTTTCAGGCTTTAGGCTACAGACCTCCATTCCTTACTGCTTCTGATGAGACAGCCACGCCTTCAGCTGCCCATTCTTCTTCCACTGCTGCACCAGCCCCACCCACTGCACCTCCACCTGCCTCAGAGCCTGTTTACCACCTCGTGCACCGCTTATTTCAGCAGCTGGACCAGATGGAGCGCCACAACCGGTGGCGATATGAGAGATCTGAGCGTCGCAACAAGTAACGCTATGAGCACCTCAAGTTGATGATCCGATCTGGCAGCGACTTTCCCTCCGAGCCTGACACACCATCAGAGCCATCTGAGGAGAAGGAGGACGAGCATGAGGAGGAGACCCATCAACAGAGAGAGGCTGAGCAAGCAGGCTCAGAGTAGGCTGCGCCACAGCAGGAGGAGCCACACCAGATACATGCCGCAGATCTAGAGATTCCTATCCAATCAGAGCCTCCACTGTAGCAGACAGATCCTTTTACCCTCATCCAGTCTGCAGACTCTCAGGCCACCACAGAAACTCCAACAGCCCATCCTTTCGGTGATGACACCCCTTCACACCCAGCTTGAGTGAGCATCGAGGACGATGCTTTATTTTAAGTGTGGGGAGGTAGCCATCCCTGGCATATCTTTTTGGTGAACCACTATAGACTCTTTTTATCTTATTTTGTTTATTTTTCTGTATTTTTATCTTTATTTTTATTTTTCAGTACTTGCACACTGTTCTTTTGCTGTATTTTTACTCTATTTCCGCATTCTGCACTTTAGTTCATACCTTAGCCAGTTAGTTTAGTTGCAATTCTAACTTATTAGTTATAGAAAATGTGGATTAATTAGTATAGTTTACCCTTTTAGCATATGATAGTTTGGTTTAAATTGAAAATAAAAAGGAAGTAAACTAGAGACTTTAACATAATCAAACAATCCACACACCTTGTATATATAGCATTACATGTTAGTTAGTTAACAACATTTCATCAAGGAGAAGCACTAAGAGTTTAAGGGCCACCCTAAAAATTACATTGAGAATAATGGGAACTCTTAATTTCTACTTGCATGACATGTATAACTGATATATGATTTTTGAGCTGGAGAACACACAGCCTGTGAATCTTGAGCTTCATTGTATGGTTACATTCAAACCATAATTTTTATTCCTGTGTGTTTTGCGCTTCTTTTTCATTCTGACGTTCTTTACTTTGTTTTAAATCTATATGTCCAATTATAGAATATAGATACATACCAAGAAAGTGATTGAGGCCATCATTGGAATTTTTCCTCACTTATCCCAAATTAGCCTACCTTTTACATCACCCTTGTTAGCCCCCTTGAGCTTCTTAATCCCCTCTTGCTCTATAAACCACATTACTAGCCTTAAGCAGAAAGACAAAATAAAAATTCCAAGTTGAATCCTTGGTTAGCTTAAGATAGAAATTGTGTATTGCTTAAGTGTGGGGAATTTTTATGGAAACATGGGATGATAGAAACAAAGTAGGAATTTAAAAAGGGATCAGATGTTTCAAAATAAAAATTTGGGAAGCATGTTCATGTGAAATCAAAACAATTACCAGATGCATTGAAAAAAAAAATATATATATATATATATATATATTTAATTTATATTTAAATAAAGGGGATACAAAAATTCCCCAATTGTAAAATAAAAAAAATCAATGCACATGGGACAAAGTTAAATCTAATGCATGAGTTTGCACTACAAAGTGGAAAAATTTGGGCAAATAGGTTAAGAAACTTTGATTTATAAAATATGTATGTTAGGTGAGATCTTAGACTAATCAATGATTCACTTATTAGCTCACTTAGCCTTATACATATACCCTTACCTTTACCTTGGCCCCATTACAACCTTGAAAAGACCTCATAATTTTTGTATGTCTGTATTCTATAATTGTTGATTGGTTAGATGAAGAACAAAGTTATAGAAAGTAAGGATAAAAAGAAGAATAGAGTGGTTAACCCAATAAACACTGAGTGACTAGAGAGTAAACAAAAAATCCAATGAGGGTTCAATAGCTCATCACCATATATCTCTGCTTAAATTGTTAATTGTCTTGCAAGTTTGTAAAATATTTTTACCCATCTCAATTGTAAAAGTGCTTTAACATTATCTAGGGTTTGGCTATGCATATATGATTCCTTGAGGATATGAATTAATTTAACTACATGTAAGTTTTATATACAAGTGAATAATAATTAGAATTGCATGATTCATTTAGGTAGTTGCATTTAGAATAGATTGCATTGCATGAGATTCCACCACTTTGACCTTACCTTACTCTTTATCTTGGATTTAGCATGAGGACATACTACTGTTTAAGTGTCGGGAGGTTGATAAACCCATATTTTATGATATATATTCTGCTCAATTTAAGTGATTTATTCAACCCTTCACCCACTTATTCATGTAAATTGCATGGTTTTACTTTCCCTTCCTTATTATGTGATATATGTGAAAAACATGTTTCTTATGCTTTAAAATAATTATTTTAATTACCTTTTATTACCATTCGATGCCGTGATTTGTGTGTTGAGTAGTTTTAGATCTTCTAAGGCAGGAATGACTTAAAGGATGGAGAAAGAAACATACAAAAATGGAAGGAAAGCACAAAATGGAGTTTTTGAAGAAACTGGCAGCGACGCGAACGCATGGACGACGCGGCCGCATGCCTAGCGCAAAAAAGCAGCGATGCGAACGCGTGACTAACGCGGACGCGTGCCTTAAGCAGAACACAGATGACGCGTATGCATGACCGAAGCGAACGCGTGACAAGGAAAACTCCCAGATGACGCGACCGCGTGACCCACGCGAACGCGTGACAGACGCCACGCACCAGAAACTGCAGAAAACGCTCCCAGCGATTTCTAAAACTCTTTTTGTCCCAGATCCAAGTCCAGAAAGTAGAGATTAGAGGTTATAAAGTGGGGGAATGCATCCATTCATAGGGAGAGCCTTCAATTAATTACTTTTCATAGTTTAGATGTAGTTTTTAGAAAGAGAGGTTCTCTCCTCTCTCTTAGGTTTTAAGATTAGGATTCCTTTTAAGGATTTAGAATTTCAACTCTTCATCAGGTTCAATATTTCTTTTACTTTATATTCCTCTTTTACTTTCAGATACTTTAATGCTATCCTTTAATTACTTATGTTGCCAGATTGGCTTATGAACTCTTTATGTTTAGATTGATTTTCTCTTATTAATGCAATTGAGGTATTTCAGATCTAAGATTCTTATTTAGCTTTTTATATTATTGGCTTTAATTAATTAACTGGAAGCTCTTGAGTTATCGACTATCCGTGATTGGTTGTTATATCGGCTAAATTAACTGGAATTCCACTAACTCTAGTCTTTCCTTAGGAGTTGGCTAGGACTTGGGGATCTAACTAATTAGTTCACTTGACTTTCCCTTGCCTTCATAAGGGTTAACTAAGTGGGATTAACTTCCATTCTCATAGGAGTAACTAGGATAGGACTTCTGAATTTTCATATCTTGCCAAGAGTTTATTTTACAGTTATTTATTTATTTTATTTGTCATTTAAATCTTGTTCCTTACCTTCAAAACCTCCAATTTACAAAATTCATGACCAATAATAAGAACATATCTCCCTGCAGTTCCTTGAGAAGACGACCCGAGATTTAAATACTTCGGTTATCAATTTTAAAAGGGGTTTGTTACTTGTGACAACCAAAACGTTTGTAAGAAAGGACTTTTGTTGGTTTAGAAGCTATACCTGCAACGAGGATTTATCTGCGAATTTCTAGACCACGCAAAAGTTTTCTCTTCACCCTCATATGTACATACTCTTATTTATATTTTGTCTTCAGATTTACTACTTAATAGAAATAAAGATTCCCTAAAAATTTTCCTACCAAGACGCATTAATTTACGCTCGAAATAACGCAAAATTCATCGCCCAACCAGGAAAGGTCGGCAAGGTGAAGCGACAAAGCCCAAATTAATGCAAGAAGTTATAAAAGTAACACGTATAAAGCGGCCTGACGAGGTCGGACTAAAACGGGGTTACTAAAAATAACTTTGAAAGGCCCGACATAAAAAGTCGGACCATCTAAAAGGATTACTAAAAAGGGAATAGCACCATACAAAGGCCAAAAAAAAAAGTTTGAAAAACCTAGTGCCAAAGTTCTAAGCTAGAAGGGTAAAAATCCGAAAAGGACATTACTTAAAAAGTAAAAGGAACTCTCAAAATCCGAACAAGGCTCAAAAAGTCGTCCGAATAAACTAAAAAGGGGTTCTGCATAAGAACACTACCTAGAAAGTTATTGGAAATCGACTAAAAGCCCGGACAACAAGCCGCAAGGATGATATCGCCAAAAACAGAAAGTCGACACCACAACCGAGAAGAGGCGTGACCCAAAAGGCAAAGGTAGAAGTTCATAAAGCAAACATTACCTCAAAGGATGCCAGCCAAAAAAGCTCCAAACATCCCAATCCTAGGACACAAGAACCCACGAGGGGATGCCACCACCAAACGTAAGGCTGTGCAAAGGTTAAGAAAACAACCTAAAAACGAAAGCACTTTGCCAAAAGTCGAATACTTACCACCAGAACGGCCAAATACACAAAAATTAAAACATTAAATACTCAAGGGTTGCCAATGACAATCCAAGAGTGAAAGTGTTTTGATAAAAGACCAAAAAGTTGCTAAAGGAGCAACTAATAAAGCGTCAGAAGAGCCACACCAACAGTTACAATAACAAAAGTTCAAAAGGTCCATAAATCAGACTGTTTCAATACATAATAAAAAGAAAAGTAAAGCAGCGAATCACAAAGGGTGCAGCTTCACTCCAGTCGCTGCATCCTGAGGACTAGAAGGGATGACAGAGATCGGGACAGCACCAACCACACCATCAGGTCCATTAAGGATCTCCACATCAGGATTCGCCTCGGGTCAGGATGTCTCGGTTGGAGGGGCTGAAGAAGCTTTAGCCGTTGACACAGAAGGAGGAGCCTTATCATCATCATTAGGGGATGGCACGATCTTTCCATCCTCTACAACATTATCCATACTAAATAGGCTGAGGTCAGCATCACGAGCAATAACCCAGACTTGGGCCTTCAAATTTTCATACAGAGTAGTTATACCACTCACCACATGGCCCTAAAGCCCAGCAAAATCATCATAAGCAGATTGGAGTTTTTCCTTGGCCTCCAGAAGCTCACCATAAGTCCAGGTATAACTCTCCTTAGCCTTCTTTGCCATATCCTCAGCCAAATTGGCAGCAGCCTCAGCAGTAGTAGCCCGGCCTTTTCCCTCTCTAAAGCAAGCTCCAACCCCACATTCTTTGCCTCCAACTAAAGACTCAAACTCTCCACCCTATCATAATCAACCTTGGCCTTCTCGAGAAAGGCACTAGTAGCGTGGATAGGGGACTTCTGGAACTTCCGAGATAAAGTAGCACTGAGATTAGCCATCCGAATACTATTGCTAGATATAAAGTCGAGATGATGAAGGATGGACACATCATTAGTCGAAACCTTGCCATGAGGAGCGATAAACTCCGTAGCAAAAGTCGCACCATCAAAGTCATTATCATTAAGATCATAAGTCCCCACAGTCCTCGATCTCTTGGGAGGAGGGCCAGATGAAGTAGGAGAGGAGGCAGCACTAGAAGTTGCCAAGGGTGGATCAGTAGAGGCCGTCCGAACTCGAGGGGTTGGGATGAATTTCCTTGAACCCTAAGGATCAAACTCCAGTTTCTTCGGTGGGAGCTGGAAAGAACCTTCCCCCGAAGTCTTCTTTTGAATATTCTGGGCAGCCACCGTCTTCTTGGTCTTCCTGAGGAACTTCATCGAATCAGAACTGGCCACCATTTCTGAAAAACAAGGAAGGGACCACAGAAACAGTTATGCAATGGATGGATTAGAAAAACGACAAGAAAAACTGCCTTATAAAGAAGTCGGACGCTACTTAGTTTGGAACGAAGGAGAGCAGGATCTCCTAAAAACTTCTTTGTGTCTAAGTGAGAAGGCTCTCCCCAGTGCTCCTCCAAGACACCCACAAAGGCCCTCTCTACCTCATCTAAACTCTCCCACGAATACTTAAGGACTACAGGATCCTTTTGCCACCAAAGGGGGAAGGTGGGTTCATTGTTCTCGTCTAGAAAGAAGGGGTGGACATCCTCAACAGCCCAGACTTTGAAAAATAAGTTCTTAAAGTCATGGAAAGAATCATCAAAAATAGAAAAGACTTTCTTTCCCTGAGTAGCCTCGAAAAAAATCCAAGAAGCCTTCTTCTTGGCTGCCCCAGGTTTAGTCATCACAAACAAATAAAGAAAAAGAGAAATGGTAGGTCGAACACCCAGCTCCTGACACAACAACTGAAAAACCTTTATGAAAGCCCAAGAATTCGGGTGAAGTTGGGAAGGAGCCACATTACAGTTCCAAAGGATATCGGTCTCAAATGCAGTAAAGGGAAGGGTAACACCTAATTTGGTAAAAAAGTATTCATAAGCACGCTCTGCCCGACCTAAGGGAGGGAAACTGATCCTCTCCTCAGGGTCGGGGGACAACAGCTCATAACTCTTCTCATCCTCCCTATTCTCGCAGATCCTATAGAACCTCCTAAACTTCTCACAATACTCTGGATCTGCTACAGACACACACATCAAAACTATGGAATCTAACCAGTCAGCCATACCAGCAGGGACCTTTGTAGACATCTCAACAATATTCCTACGAGAAGACATAGAAAACTACACCTATATCAAGAAAAAAAAGAAGCATCACTACCAAGCAACTCGGGCAGAATCAGAAAACAAAAAAGCAACCAGCAAACAACAAAATGCAACAGCAGAAAGGAGCCCCCAAGGTCAGCAAAAAACTACAACTTACCATCGAAACCTAGGGGCACCCTTTGGAGGCAGTACAGATACAGAAAGGAAGAAATGACAAGAAACCAAAACCCAAACCCCCAACATTCCTTCCAACAAGCAAAAAAAGCGCAAAGACAAAAAAGCTTCAACCTTTTCTTCGAAAAGCAAGGCAAGATCAAAACTTCAAAAAGAAAATAAGGCCATGCAGCGGAAACAAAAACACCAAAATAAAGGAATCATAACCAATAAAGAGAACGCAAAGCCCATGAAATAGAGTACCAACCTGCGATGAGAAAAGAGCAGTAACGAATGAATGAACAGCAAAATGCGAACGATCCACGAGCGCCTCGAAGGGTCTTCAGAGGAGAAGGAAGCTGGGGGCAAAATCGAAAGGACTCAGAGGAAAAAAGCTTTTTCGCAGAGAACCAAGAAGTAAGAATGAAGAAGAAGGAAGCAAAGAAAAGAAGAAGATCAAAAACCCTTTTGATTTCAAATAAGAAGGGGGAAACGAAACGGCAAAAAAGAAATAAAAGCCTAATTAATGGGCTCGAAAAACGTTTACATAAACCCAAGGAACTAATGCCCTCGAAAAAGGCGTAGCATTTAAAAACAAAGCAAAAAATGCTTCGCATCTCAAAGAGCAATAAAAGCGTGAGACTCACACAAGGAAGGAATAGACCAAGAGCAACCGAACAAGATGCTTGAACACGATTTCCCCAAAGAGGTCGAAGCTCAAGGGCACAACCTCTCGGAAAGGTCGAAGCTCATGCAGGGTCACTGTTCATACCTTGGACCGAGCTATAAGGTCCGAGTTGGACTAAAACAAATCGACCGACCTCTTTAAAGGTTGGTTCGACACCGACCTCCTCATAAAGAGCTCGGACAAATCACCACAGAAGCCCAGGAAGGCCCAAAGTAAAAGGAACCACCGCCCACTAGGAGGCAGTTAGACAAAGATAATGATCTCACCCACAAAAGATAAGATAAGATAACAAACTTATCTCAAAGGAAGGTCACTCGACACTACTATAAATACGAGGTAAGCATCAAAGTGGTCCCTGAAGTTATCCTCGATGCTCAAAGTAATCCCTGAACTTAAAAATTTATCTAGATCGTCCCTGAAGTTGATCTCCGGTACTCATAGTGGTCCTTCCGGTGAATTTCGTCCAGCTGGTGCAACCAAAAAGCTGACCTGGCGTCGTTGGTGACACGTTAGCAGCCCAAAACGACGTCGTTTGTGGGGTGGTGCCAAAAAGACATAAAACGTCGTCATTTTATGCGAAAAAACCCCCCTCCCTCAACGTTACACTAACGTCTCGTCTCCCACACTCAAACACACAAACACAACACAAAGCAGAGCTCTCTTCTTCTCTGTTACCCTCTTCACTGGCGCCAGTGCTATTGCAGTCACCAGAGTGTATTTCGGTGGAGAACCTAAGCTCTAGAGGATCGCCTTCATCATCTGCATCAGACAGAGAGTTGTGAAAACAGGTTTCTCTGATAAAGGTACGCAAAAAAAGATTTAAATGTGTGGTGAAGCTCTGTTTTTTGAATTTTGTTGTTAATCTATTCTACACAAGGGGAAAAAATGTTTTCTTGGAGTGTTTTGTATCAGAATGCATGCTTGTGTTTTGGGGTATTGGCTAGGGTTAGATCAGGAGGAGGTTTCTTAGTGGTTAGGTTAACTAAGGGGGTTTTTGTTAAGACGAAAACTTGTTTTTTTTTTGTACAAGGGTTTGCTGCATTTACAGTTTTAGTTATGGAGTTAGTAAGTTGGTAATGTGGTTGAAGTTTAGGGAGGCTGATATAAGATTAAAATTTTTTAAATTGCATATGGGTGATGATTTGATTACCATCCTATTTCACCATGGAGGATCATTCATCACAGATGTTGATGGAGGTGTGACTTACAATGGTGGAGATGTCTCTGAATTGCCAGGAGTTGATACAGACAAACTGGATGTCTTCTTTGTCCGAGACTACCACAAGGATCTTGGATATGACAAGGTCCATCAAACATGGTGGCTGGTTCCTAATAGGCCGTTGCAAAATGGTCTAAGGGCTTTAACAAATGACAAGGAGCTGTTGGAGATGTGCTATCTTGGTCAGCAGAACAAGGGGGTTGTTCATGTTTACTATGAACATGGAGTCTCAGAACCTCTGTACATTGAGGAAGCAGAGGCAGTTTCATCTAAAGAGAAGGAGCTCTTGGTGATACAGGATTTGAATCCCACCCCAAACCCCATCACCAATGATAATGCCGAGCCAATTCCCACCACAGCAGCATCTATTCCAACCTCTGCACCAAATGACAGCACTATTCCCACCCAAAAACCAGACTCAACTACAAAGCTCCCACCTATTTCAATTACTGTTAGTAAACCAGCAAAAAAAATACACCCCCACCCCACTGCAACTCCTATGTCAAACCCCAATCCACCCCCAAAAACAGTGACTCAACCCAGTAAAACCAAGCCAAAAAACCCACCCAAAAAAATGTCGCTACCCACTGAAATGCCTAAACCATGGTCGAAATCAAAAGAGACCAAGAAGTCTGTTGTACCAAGGAGAGGTACTAGGAATGTAAAATCTGCAGCACCAAAACAAAATGGAAGGAGGCCATTAACAAGAGCAGCTGCTAGTGGAACTAGTGTAAGACGTAATGGTAAAAGAAAACAACCCCAAACAGAACATGTGGCATTATCTAGCTCAGAGGATTCCTCAGATAGTGAAGCAAGTGATGGTTGTGAGGAGGATAAACCATATCGGCCTGATGGTGATTTAGTGTCTAGTGAGGAAGATGTGGGTGTGGAGAGATTAGCAGGAAAAAAAAGACAAATGTGAAGGAGAGAACCAAGATAGCTAAGAAAACTTCTAAACAAAAGAGGGCTATAATGGTTGAGGATGATGGTCACGTGTGTGCTGACTCAGGCTCTGAGGATGATGCACGTTTTTTTGGACCAATTCCTAGGTTCGGGTCCATGGGAACATATGATGATGCCCAAGATAAAGGTTATGAGAAATCTGATGGTGGAGACTCATGGCACTCAGAAGAACTGAAGACTCCTCCAAACTCTGAGGATGAATTGGAGGAGGTTGATTCAGATGAGGTTTTCCCTGTGTTCAGAGATGGATGTAGGTTTGGGGAGCTTAGACTTGCTGTTGAAATGACATTTACTATAAAGATGGAGTTCAAAGAGGCTGTGCGTGAATATTATATACAGGAAGGTCAGAGGATTTGGTTTAAAAAGAATGATAATGTAAGGATGAGAGCAGTGTGTAAGGATGAGAACTGTGGATGGCTTGTCTATGCTGCTAACAACACTAAAAATAATTACTGGTAGATCAAGACGTTCAATGATGATCACAGTTGGGTAAGGGAAACCAAAAATAGATTGGCTAATAGGAAGTGGCTGGCTGGGAAATTGGTGAAGAAGCTACGAAAATATCCTAACTTAAGACACTGTGAGGCTGCTCAATATTTTAAGACAAAATGTGACTTGGAACTAAGCAAGTGTTCACTGACTAGGGCTTTAGGAGATGCTAGGGCTGTTGTGTATGGTGATACTGCTGCCCAGTATGGGATGGTAAGGGATTATAGGCTGACACTGCTTAGGAGTAACCCAGGCTCTACAGTCACAGTTGGAGTTATCCCTCAGCCCAACCCTGATGATGAACCAATATTTGAAAAGATGTACATCTGCTTGGATGCTTGTAAGAAGGGATTTCTAGCTGGCTGCAGACCGCTCATAGGCTTGGATGGAGCTTTTCTGAAGACCAGCATGGTGGCCAGATCCTGTCTGCAATTGGACAAGATGCAAACAATCACATATATGTGATTGCATATACAATTGTCCCTGTTGAAAATACTGAAAACTGGAGGTGGTTCTTGGAATTACTTCATCAAGACTTGGGAGATTATAAGCAAAACAAGCTCTGTTTCATTTCAGATATGCAGAAGGTACGTTTTATCCATGTTTTTGTTGTTTTGTTGTTGTATAATTTGTATAGGCTGCTCTGATATTAGCATGAGTAATTGCATAATTTGTATAATTTGTATAGGCTACTCTGATATAATTTTTATAGGCTGCTCTGATATTAGCATGAGTAATTGCATAATTTGTATAATTTGTATAGGCTGCTCTGATATAATTTGTATAGGCTGCTCCATGTTTTTGTTGTTTTATTGTTGTATAATTTCATTTTATATATGCTGAACTGCTGAACTGCTGTGTTTGTAATGAACAACTGCTTTGCCTAAATAGATGGACTACTGCTCGATGAACTGGTATATATATATTGAACTAATATGTAATGCAACGAACAAGGACTAAATTGATGTCACTTATAAAACTTAAGGGACTAAATTGATGTCACTTATATAACTAAAGGGATCAGTTTGATGCTCGATAACTTGTATGTCACTATTTTCTTTTTTAAATTCAGGGCCTAATCCATGTTGTTAAGGAGGTTTTTCCAGGTGTCCATCACAGATTCTGTGTGTGGCACTTATGGAAGAACTTCAATAAGTAGTGGAAAGATCTCCAGCTAAGAGGGTTGCTATGGGAGTGTACAAGGTGCACCAGCCAAGATGGGTTTCTAGAGAGTATAAAAAAAATTGAGAGGATTAACAAGGAAGCTTGAGAGTATTTGAACAAGTGGCCTAGAAACTCTTGGAGCCAGCCTTTCTTCAGCAACGCACCTAAAATAGACAATATCTGCAACAATGCTTGTGAAGTCTTCAACTCAAGTATCAAAGAAGCTAGAGCCAAACCTATCATTACACTGTTAGAGGAAGTCAGACTGTATGCAATGAGGTCAATCGTTAGGAACAAAGTGAAGCTTAATTCGAACACTGGTATTCTACCACCTATATAGCGCAGCAGATTGGAAAAAATAAGGAATGAGTCAAAGAGTTGGGTCCCGATGTGGTCTGGTGACTCTGAGTACGAGAAATTCGAGGTTCACGGGTGGCCGACTAACGTGGTTGTTGATCTGGGAAAGAGGCTCTGCACATGTGGTTTTTAGCAATTGAGTGGTGATATACTTTTACTTGTTTCTTGCTTTGTTTATTTTTATTCTTAACTTTTGGCTTAATATTTGTAATCTTTGGACTTGTGATAATGTTATTTAGGGATGACGTGTGTGCATGCTTGTGCTGCATTGGCAAGGGTTGGTAGAAGACCAGATGAGTTTTGTCACCAGTGATTGACAATGAAAGCATATAATAACACATATGCCTTCCATATCAACCTAATTCCAGGCCAAGCCCTATGGAAAAAGTCACCACATAACAGACCACAAGCACCTAAATTTAGAAAGAAACCAGGTCCACTTACGAAAAAAAGAAGAAAGGATGCAGATGAGGAGCCAAGTGGGATAAAAACCAGAGGAAGAAGATGAAAAGAATCTATCAAAAAGGTCACTGTCGTTATTGTGGTGAATCGGGACACACGAAGAGAAACTGTGAAAAGAGAGCTACTGATGAGGTGGCTGCTGCAGGGGCTGCTGCTGTCCAACCTCCAGCTGCTAATGGTAGTGAAGCCACCCTTGTCCCAGAACCCCCCACTGAAATTCAACTTGAAGTCAGTCAACCACCATTGTCACAAACCGATGACTCTCAAGAGGTTCACAAAATTAAATCACATTCAGTCTTATTATGTGCATGTTCTTCTCCACTTTTACTAACTATTATACATGTCTTCACTAATAGGTCTTGCCTCCTCCTGTGTGAGGCCACCAAAACTGCCTCCCAAAAGGAAGTCATCCAAACAAGAAAAGGCAACTCCAGGAAGCAGCTCTCAAGCAGCAACCACCCCACCTGCTCCCACCCCACCAGCAACCAGTCAGCCCACAACTCTTCCTCCATCTCATCCTATGCAAGGTGCATCACAGGGGACTGTAACAAGACTTTTTAACTTCATGAAGTTTGTTCCGAATCCTGGATTCAGACAACCAAGAAACAAAAAATGAAGACTAGGTTTATTATGTTTAGGAGAACATTATTTTGTTTAACTATTTTGATGAAGCAGTGTGCTTTCTGCATTTAGAACCTAAGTTTTGGGGATTTTTTTTGTTCAAAACTTGTGTTCTCAATATGTTGAGAACTTCTGATATACTTGCAGAATATTGCCCTGGCTCTTCCTTGCCTATTTTGAATATATTTTCTGCATTAATATATGATTATGGATTATGACCTCATTGAACTTGAGCTGTGCCATATTTTCTTTTTGTTGTTCTCTGATATGCCATTACGATTAAAAAAATTAGAGGATTCCATTAGTACTACAGGAACAATTATTTACATACAACCTCTACTTTATTCAGATTCCAAATTACACTTGAACAGTCATGTGAAACAGTTTAATCTGCATTCCTTTCAACCAAAATGACAAGTGCAATTACATGAACAGAACAACATATGCATATCACATTTCACTTAGTTTTTGGCTAAACACAATTGACTCTGCTGCCTATCCAACCTTAAGACAAGCACAACAACTGTAACCAGCAGCAGCATCATACATGTAAACAAGAAAATCCCCCCCCCCATTTTCAGAACTCTAACTTCAGACTCTAGTCTTCCAAGTTTTCAAGCAATCTTCATCTTCTATTCTTCGTTGTCATTTGAAGAGCTTGTTCTACCATCACATGTCACCCCATCTTCTTCCAGAATTTTGTCCACCCAGAGAAACAACCCACGCCACCTCTTACCTGCAGTCTAAACCCAGGAAAGTGAATCAACCAACCTCTACATTTACCACAAGGAATAGCATCAAGCACCTACATTGTAGTTTGGGTAACCCACGAACGGTCTCCCTAGATTAGAATCCGTCGCTGACCATCGCAACACTGGTCTCGACCCGCATGCACACCATTCTGGCAGAGGCGCATCTCTGTTTTTATTCATCCTCCTCATGATGCTTCCAAATGATCTTGGGTTGTTAGAACTCCCAGCTGCATTGCTTGCGCTAGCCATAACGTCTGGTGTTTGAAGATGAAGACAACACTGAAGACTCACCTCTGGTGCAATGGAGAAGAACGGAGAGAAGACAAGAACAGGGTGTGCGATGGAGAAGAAAGGAGAACAGAGTCAATTTGGGGGGGTTAGGGTTTTTAAACTAAAATTAGGGACCAAATTGACTCCAAAACGTTTACTAGGCCATGTCAGCTAGCCGTTGGGTTGCTAACGTGTCACCAACGACGCCAGGTCAGCTTTCCGGTTGCGCCAGCTAGACGAAATTCACCGGAAGGACCACTATGAGTACCGGAGATCAACTTCAGGGACGATCTAGACAAATTTTTAAGTTCAGGGATTACTTTGAGCCTCGAGGATAACTTCAGGGACCACTTTGATGCTTACCTCCTATAAATACACTAGAGCACCCACGTATAACTCATATTCCAATTCTATAAAAAAAACCTGCCTAAAGCCCGTACTGACTTAAGCATCGGAGTTTCTTGCAGGTACAACCACCCACCGGTGATCAAGGGCCAGCAACATCTCAAACTCCAACAAGTCGGGCGCGACAGGCTCAGACAGATCAGAAGATCTCGTCCGAGATCGACCTCAGCGTTTCAGGTAACCCTCGGAACACTACTGATACAAGTTACTAAATTTCCTATCTCTTAACAAGCCCATCAAGAAATCAACAATTATATACTTAGTGAATCAAAAAACTTTTCTGGTCTATGACATCCAAAAATTAACAACAATAGAAAATAGAAAATACATTTCCAGCCAGAAAACCAGTAATCAAAACAAGCAGTATTATACCAAATCAATATTCAAATCAAAATAAAAAACAAATCAATTAAAATCATAGAACAAGAGACATTTGAGTTACCTAAACAGATGTTGAGCCACAACGAGGAGACAGAAAACCAATGATAGGGCACGATTCAGAAGTAGCGATGTCCAGAGGGGCAAACAACGGCGTGATAGCAGAAGCAGCAAAGCAGAAGCAGAAGAGGTGACAACCCACAAACGACGAAGAGAAGCATCGATGGCCAAGGCAGCAATGACGACGACGACATCACCCAGCAGCAATTCCGTCTTCCTTGCGCGACACATCCCTCTCCTAGACGGTGACACGGGTGACGGCTGCAGCAGGATGCGGTGGCGTGCTGGGCGCGACAGGGGTGCAGTGGTGGCGTGGCTCCCTCCCCTCTTCTCCCTTCTTCTCCGTTCTCTCTTTCTTTTCTTTCTTTTGTGGGTGTGTTGCCGTATGTGTTGTGTTGTGTATATGAGGAGTGTGGCGGCAATATGAAGAGCAAGGGAGGGTGAGTGTGAGTTAGAGTTAGTGTCAGTTAGGATTTTGTTTTGAGAGAAAAGGGTTAGGGTTAGTGTAGGTATTTATAATAAAAATAGGCTAATTTAATAATTAAAGATTAATTTTTTTATCTAACAATAATATTTATAAAAATACTATTTAATTGTCAATTTGTAAATTATTTTTAACTAAATACTTTAATTCAATAATTAGATATAATCAAATTAATTTTCTTTTAAATCATAAATAAAGTTCAAAATATAATTATTCAAATTAAAGCATATAAAATTCTTATTACTTTTCAATTACTAAAACATTAAATTATAAATAAAAAAATATCCAATTAATATAAAAATTTCTGAAAATATAATCTTGAATAAGTATAATAAATCATAAGTAACTTATTATTTAATTTTCAAAAATTTGGGATCTTACAGCGACAATTCACGCAGCGAGGAGAGCGAATTTTGTGCAATGATGGCCAGACTCTAATGATGAGTGGTGGGTTATGGTGGGTTAAGACTAGTAGAGGGAGAGCTTTGTGTTCTTAAGCTAAGGGAGTATATCAGAAATTCGATTAAGTGTAAAAATAAGTTAAATTTTAAAGCGGAAATGAAACAAAAAATAATATTTGATATAAATTTATTTTAAATTTATTTTTTTCATAAATAATATTTGTTATTTATTTATAACAATAATTTGTTAGTGTTCTACTAATTTAATATTTATAGAGAACTATTTTTATATGTTTTTTTTAATTTATATAATTATTTAAATATTAAAAAATTTTACTTAATAGAAAAATGGTTGTAATGGTTATAAAACCGTTTTTTAAAATAGTCTAAGAGAACGATTTTATTTTATTGTTATAATATAATGAAAAATTGAACTTCAACTGCAATACTATAAAAACTGTTGTCTAAAGTTATCTAATAGAACGGTTTTAAAGTGTAGCGATTTAGGCAATGATTTTTAAGCGTATCTTTGTACAATTATTTAAACAACAATTAAAAATGTTACTTAAAACAAATCTTTGTAACGATTATAAAATCGTTCTTTAAAATAGTCAAAGAAAACGGTTTTATTTTGTTGCTAGAAGTTAATAAAAAATTGAACTCCAATAGTAACACTGTAAAAAATTGTTGTATAAAACCATCTAAGAAAACGGTTTTAAAACGTTATAGATTTTAGCATTGCTAAAGTCCATATTTATTGTAGTGGATTCACAACTTAGTTGCTCTCCATACTAACAAAATCTAATATCTATATATAATTTTTTTTTAAAATTATTCTTTAAACTTTTTTTCCCTATCAACACCTCAATTTTATTTTTATCTATCACCACAAATCACCTACCTCCACCATCAGCTAGTGTCGCTTGCGCCTTTGACAAACCACCTTCGACAATCATTAGTCATCACCACATCACCACCTCCAGCTACCATCAGTCACCCATCATCGCACACCTTAAATTCTAAATCTTAAACGTTAGTTAAATTTTAAATCCTAACTAAATTTTGGATTTTTTTTATTAATTTAAATATAAAAATATTTTAATTATCTAAATACGTACTATGTAAAAATATTATTGCTAAAATACGCATGACCGATTCACTTGAAGCCTTATGAAATGAATTTTATTTTTATTTCGGATGCAGCACTTGCGAAATGGAACTAGACATGTTAAAATTATTTTTTATGCGTCATCCTTAAAATAGGAGGACGTCATTTCTGCTTATCGCCCACGAAAAAATGGAGGAGTTCCATTTCTCCCTCGTCATCCACGAAAATGGAAGCCTATATCTCCAACCTAGATACATTGGTGAACTCCCATTCATTGAAGTGTGTGGCAAACACAGTAGTGAACAAACACGTGTAGACTTTATGCAAAGGAGTATTAAATGTTACAATATGTATGTATTTCCAAAGCAGCATGCGTTTGTTGCAATGTTACACTACATATATGTGACAAGTGCAAGTGATATATGATTTGAATAATGTTACCTTTTAATTTATTCAAGATTAGTTGCATTGATTTTATTTGAACAGGAGCGTGAATATGATGGGACAGTAAGTAGCTCATGAGTTTGTGATTAGGTGGGACTATTAACTTTTGCTTTTATAGGAGACTGTAATGAGAAGGGGTTTACTAGGTCCTTAGATAATTGTTCGATTTTGTTTGTATGTTTTTGTTTCTTTGGGTGTGATCCTTGCATTATTGTGATTCTAATTATTTCTGATGGCAGGGCCGGAGGGTATTAATCAGAGAACTATGGATTTTGTCGTGAACTATCTAATCTTTTCTCTAGAGTCGAGTTTATAACTTAAAAGATCGAAAAAACATTACATGTATGTCCAATGACGATAAAAGTTAGATAAATGAGTGCAATTATATATTATTTTTGGGAGTACAATGAGTATAAAAGATAGATTATACAACTATCAAATATAATTTATAGTTAAAAAAGATATTGGAAGCTAGTAAAATTTATTGTTTAAAAGTGAGCTAAGAATATATTGTTTAATTAATAGATTAAAAAAATTAAATTAATGATTAAAATTATAAATTAAAACGTTGTTAGACTAAAAATATGTTGTTAATTATTTTTAATGTATATTTTATATTTTAAAATATATTTTATATATATAATTAATTTAATAATTAATTTTTTGTATAATCAAGTATGATTTTTTTTATTAATATTAGTTAATATTTTATTTTTATATTATTAAAATGTGATTTAAAATTTATAATTTATAATTTAGTATATAAAATTTAAAATTAATTAAATATTAATTAAAAATAATAAATTTTATTGATAATATAAGATGGTTATTTTGAGAAAATCAAAGGACAATGCTAAGAACATTTTTTTATTCATTTCCTGTGAAAATAACGAGAATGGTACAAGAAGTGAACGCGTACTTACATTTTTTTATTTGAATGATAAAAAAAATAACCAATTTAGTCCTTTTAAAAAAAATAAAATTGATGTGAAATAACAGGTGATGAAGGAGAAATTGAACTCCTCCAATTCGCAGGCAGTGAAGTAGAAATGACACCCTCCCATTCGGCTGATTACGTATTAGAGATAGTTTTTGTTTCGAGGGTTATTTGAAATTTTGATTTGGATTTGGATGTGAGGTCCAGAATTTTTTTAAAGTAGTGTCTGATTTATTTGGTATTGAGGTGCTGTTGTTCGAATTTTTTGTGAAGAGGTAGGATGGTATCTGCAAGAGACTATGATGCTTAAGTTAACAAATATTTTAGGCAAATTTTAGTATATTAGAACCTGTGTATACCTAAAAAGTGTCAGTATATTTACAGTAGAGCTAAAATGCATCTTTGTTAGAGTGGTTCCATCTTTATTGATATATGACCGTTCCTTTTATTTTAGGAGTTTGTTAGTATCTCTTTAAGGGAGGATAGAAATAGTTGGACAGATTCTAACAGACAGTTACTTGCTTTGGACAAATAGAGCTGGGCTCTCATTATTGGATTAGGCCTTTTATCCTTATTGGTCTTGTTTTTATGTTTTGGATCAGGGTATAAACAGTGTCCTTATTTGAGTCCGAACTTTCAAGTGATCGAGTTCAAGCATTTCATGACTTCAGTTTGACGTCGAGTGCACCACCTTCAAAAGGTCGGGTACTCAACGTGTTTTAAAATTTTGAACGTTGCTTCTTTAAATGAGGGCCGAACGTTGTGTCTAATTTCCTTAAAAAAGTTGGGTATATGGCAAAAACTACCCCTTTAGATCGGTCATTTTATTCTTATTGGGCTTGACTTTTAAGTTTTGGATCAGGATATTAACAATTCTAGTATGTCTAATTTTATTTTACAAGCGTTGCATCTAAAAGGGTAATAAAATACATTTCGCAGGAAATTCTTGTGAATTGAACATGTCAAGTTTAGCAATTTTTTATAATGTATTTTTAGAAAATAAATTCTTTTTTTATTTATATTTATAAAAAAAATTAAATCATAAAATTTAAATCCTTTAACTCTAAATCCTACATTCTAAATCTAAAATTTAAATTCTAAATATTAAATTTCAAATCTTACATTTTAAATTTTAAACACTAAATTCAAAATTCTAAATTCTAAATCTTAAATTTTAAACACTGAATTTTAATTATTTTTATTTAAATTTTAAATATTATGTTTAATTTATTATTTATAATTTTGAATTTTTTTCTATAAATTATTAGCTACTTTGTTGTTGACGGCAATATTGACTTACAAACATTTATTCTCACTCATATTTTCTTTAACAAAAGGAAAAGTCTACGAGTCAGCAGATTTATTAAAATTTGGCCAGCACTTACTCAATAAAAAAAATGAGTGATTATTCACCATTAGATAAAATCTCACACCATTAAATACACTATTGATGACTAATTAATTACTACAACTCACAAAATCTGCTGACCCTTAGCACTCCTCTTAACAAAATTTTAAATAAGACCAAAAAAAAAAAGGCAAGAAGCGAAACTGACCATAATAAACTACTATGGTCATTATTGTTGAGAAATACAAAACCCGGCAGCAATAAAAACAAACACGGAACCGGAACACAGGAAGATTCATGGGTAGGCTAACATCACAGATTGCACAGCATCGATGCTTTTCACAGTGTATGAAGTAAATCCAGCCGTTTTGATAACATATTCCCACTCTTTGAGTGTCCTCTCTTTCCCGAAGCTTGTGTGCGCCATCATTACCATATCCAACATCAACCCTACGTCCTTTAAATTTCCTTGCTTTATTGCTCCCTCTTCAATCACTGCCTCCACAATGATCACTTTTCCATTTTCCTTTGGAATGGCTTCCTTGCACTTCTTCAAGATCTGGATGCACTCCTCATCACCCCAATCATGCAAAACCCACTGCAAGTGGAAAAAATAATTCGACGTTAATTCAATCACTAGTCAAATTTAATTTTTGTTGTTATTATTGGGGCATTTTTTAGCAATTAATCAACCCATTTACATATTATTAATTAAACAAAAAATAAAAGTACCATAAGAAAAGCAGCATCAGCTTTGGGAACACCTAGAAACATGTCACCAGCCACATTTTCGACTCCTTCAATCTTGGGAGCCACAGCAATGACATGAGCAAGATCAAAATTGATTCCATGAATCCAAGGACAAGCCTTAACCAAAGCGCGCAACGCGGTGCCGGTTCCACCACCAACATCCACCAACGTTTTCAAGCCTTCGAACACCTCGTCGCCACAACCTTCAACAATGGCAGGCACCACCATCTTAGCACTGCACGCCATTGCCTCGTTTATAAGGTTGCTGTGACCCGGATTCTCCGCGGCGTAGCCCCACACGTCTTCGCCGTGTGCCTTCTGGAAGGGGAAGTTTATTCCACCGTTTGCCAAAACACGGGCGCTTAGGCTGTGCCAAGGTGCAAGCATGACCGGGCTGCTCTCCAGGAGGAGGAACGCCGCCATGCTTTGCTGCCCGTTTTTCAGGAAACGGCGAGATAACGGCGTGTTGGCATAAGTGGTAGTGGAATCTGAATTTTTATCGGCTTTGAATATCTTTCTGTTAATTAAGAATCTCAAGATTCGGTTAAGAAGGGAAGGGTCAGAGCCTAAAGTAGATGAAATTTCGGAGAGTGTCATGGGACTTCCATGGCTCTCTATGGCATCAGCTATGCCAAGTTCAATGGCACATTTTATAACTGCCAACTCCACATACCCAAAAATGTATTTCCATATCTCTAATTGGGCTTGTGCTTCTTCTTCTTCTTCCTCTTCTTTTTTTTTGTTCCATGCTTCTAAAATTGGCTCTCCTCCTTGTAATTCTCCCATATCTATATGCTAGATTAATCTGTCAATTATTTTGTGTATATTTTTCTCTCTTTCTCTCTCTTTGCCTGATTGCAGTGGTAAGAGGCTAAAGAATGAAGGCTTCATTTATAGACGTCAGTAACATGAATGAACCGTCGGTAAAGTTGCGATGTAAATAAAATATTAAAAGATTATTGTCATATAATGGTGCTAACCTGCTGTGGGATAATGCATGCACCACTGTACAACTCAGATCGCATTTTTTTTATGTCCACCACCTTAAATATTAAATATTTATGTATACATTAAAATCCGTGATTAAAATTAATTATTAATATAAAATATATATTAAAAATAAATTAAATTATTAAAAATATTATTTATATATTAAAATTAATTATTAAAATTAATTATTAATATATTTGTATATAAATATATGTATAATTTAATTTATTTTTAATATGTATTTATATTTTAATATATATTAGTAACTAATTTTAAGGGATAAGTATTGTTTTGGTCTCTAACGTTGAGGGTTCGAATCGAAACCGTCTCCATTGTAATTTTGGATTTAAAATCATCCTTAACGTTTTTTTCGTATTAAAATCGTCCTTTTAATTTTTTTTGGACGAAAATACCCTCACCACTACCAACACAATTACCTCCTCCACCACCACCAGCACCAATACCACCACCACCAACACCAACACCAACACCAACACCACCACCACCAACACAAACACCACCACCAACACCAACCAACACCAACACCAAGAACACCAAACAATAGCAACAACACCACAACACCAAACCAAGAAGTAGAAATAGAAAACAAGAAAGTAGAAGCCAAAAAGCAGAAAACAGAAAAACAAAAAAAGCAGAAGCAAGAAAACAGGCGGCGGCAGTGGCTCGCGTCTCCTCTCTCCCTCGCGATCTCCAACGGCGACGGCACCACCACAGCAACGGTGGCTCCAAGCTTCGCCGCCGCCGTCCCCCTCCGTCCTTTCCCCTTCCCCCTCCTCCTCCTCCTTTCCCCTTCCCCCCACCCCCACCCGCGTCCTTTTCTCTTCCCCTTTCGCCGCCGCCGTCCCCCTCCCCCCTTTCCCCTTCCCCCTCCTCCTCCCCCTCTCCCCTTCCCCACCCCGCGTCCTCTCCCCTCCCCCCCCCCCACATGCGTCATTTCCCCTTTCCCCCTTCGCCGGCGCCGTCTCCCCTCCCCCTTCCTCCTTCCCCCTTCCCCTGCCCCCTCGCCCTTTCCCTTTTCCCTTCTCCCTTGCTCCTCCCGTTTTTTTTTTTTTAATTTTATAATATTTTTATTAATAAGGGTAATTTAGTAATAAAGTAAAATTTTTTATTAAAAAAGACGATTTTAATACGAAAAAAAACGTTAAGGATAATTTTAAATTCAAAATTACAATGGAGACGGTTTCGATTCGAACCCTCAACGTCAAGGATCAAAACAATACTTATCTCTAATTTTAATGATTGATTTTAGTATATACGTAACATAATTTTTAAATTATATATATTATAATATAATAATTTATTTTAATAATTAATTTTAATATAAATAATATTTAATATTTTTTATATAATAGTCGAGTGATGAGTACATTTAAAACGTTTTTTGTTTTTTTTTAATTATAAACTAAAATATAGAAAAAAAAATGTGTTAGTGGCTTAGGTAGTTGAGACTTGATAGTTGATACACTTTTGATAAATATGCCTCGTACATTGATCCTGCCGTCAATTCACAGTATCATAACTCGTCATCAATGCAAAATTCTCTGCAAGTGGCAAAAATTCAACAAAAAATTCAATACCGTTGGAAATGTATTATATGTACACAATTTAATTAATTATATTTTAAATAATTTATTATTTTTATTATATTAAAATATTAATATAATAAAATATTTAATTAAATTTAGAAATTTTTTATTGTAATATTAATCATAATATTAAGAGATGAATCTTTTATAATTTAATTTAAATTTTTTTTTATCATAGTATTAATAAAAAAGACATTATAATATGAAAAGATCAAATATATATATATATATATATATATATATATATATATATATATATATATATATATATATATATATATAGGTGAGGTCTCTAGTGGCCTAATAATAGGTGGCTAAGCATGGCCAAAAGGTTGACTAACCTTTCAATAGATGACACATAGCAAAGAGTTTACTCATCATATATTTAAAGGGAATGTTGAGTGTAGTAAGTGCTATAAATTACTGATGGCAAAAAAGGAAATGCAATGCAAAAAATTGTTTTTGTCTCTTGAGCCTTATAATAATTAAACCAAAAAAACTCTTGCTACTTTTAATTTAAAAAAGACATGATGATAATAAAAGAGAGAGATAGTTCACAAAAAAAAAAAAAAAACATATAAGATGATGAATTACTTTTTTTTAAATATATTATATTTGTGAAATATACTAATTTAATTACACATTTTTATTCATTTAAAAATAATTTTATCTATCCATAATAAATTTAAATGTTACTAAGATTTATTTTTTATATTATTATATTATAATTATTTGAAAATAAAAAGATTAGAATATATTAAAAAATTATACCTTCGTAACTTTGTTATCAATTATTTTAATTTTTTTCTTTTTGTTTTGTTTTATAATTTCGTCCACTTTCAATTTTTTTTCCAATGTAGTTATTGCTCTTAAAAATTATTTTAAAAACAAAAACATTAATATCTTAAATATGTAATATATATTCGATTTGTTTCTTTTATCTAGTCAGTTTAATATTTTTTTAAAGTATTACCTAAAACTAAAAAAATAAATACTTATATGTAGTTATTTTTCTATAAAATTAATAGTTGAAAGTCATTATATAATAATTTATTTAAAATTTTAAATATATCAAATTATCTAAAATAACTATTAATTACATGTAAATCTTAATTTTTCAAGAGTAATAACTGCATTGGAAAAAAAATTGAAAGTGGACGAAATTATAAAACAAAACAAAAAGAAAAAAATTAAAATAATTGATAACAAAAAGCTACGAAGGTATAATTTTTTTATTTTTAAATAATTATAATATAATAATATAAAAAATAAATCTTAGTAACATTTAAATTTATTATGGATATATAAAACTATTTTTAAATGAATGAAAATGTGTAATTAAATTAGTATATTTTACAAATATAATATATTTAAAAAAGTAATTCATCATCTTATATGTTTTTTTTTCCTTTTTGTGAACTATCCCTCGCTTTTATTATCATCATTTTTTTTTAAATTAAAAGTAGCAAGAGTTTTTTTGGTTTAATTATTATAAGGCCCAAGAGACAAAAATAGTTTTTTGTATTGCATTTTCCTTTTTGCCATCAGTAATTTATGGCACTTACTACACTCAACATTCCCTTTAAATGTATGATGAGTAAAGTCTTTACCATGTGTCATCTATTGAAAGGCTAGTCAATCTTTTGGCTATGCTTAGCCACCTATTGTTAGGCCACCAGAGACCTCACCATATATATATATATATATAGATGGTACATATAGAGATATGACCATTGAACTGACTCAATTTGAGAATTTCTCATAGTTATAATTACTGCATATTTATCAATAGGATATTCTCAAAATGAACATAGTAATAGAGTTCTTTTGACTTGCGACTATCATAATAATTGACAATGTATTTATTATACTTTGATTCCGGACACCTAATATCCTAGGGTGCTAGTTGAATGGACATTAGGTATGATTTAAATACTTGCTTGTAGAATTAATGATTAGTCAATAAAGAATCCATCAACTCTCTCGATAAAGAATTTGAGCTCTATGATTATAATGACTGAGATAAGTAAAACCTTAGCCAAAGGGATTGAATGAATAAAAAAATGAGTTTCTTAAGTCATTCACAGTTCATTATAATAATAGTAACAAGTTAGAGTTTGACAATTAAACCATACTCTAAGAGTTAACCAATAGTTAAAAAGATGGAAGAATTATACTTTGTTCTTCTCAAGTTTTTAGTAAAAATATATTACTTCATACTATCGGGTCTTAAGGAGCGTTACTAGACGCCAACCTTAATTAGTAAATTTAGTATGACTAATTTACTACCTGCTTAGTATTGAACCTATGGGGTCACATACTAACAAGTGTTCTAATCTTTGCTGTTGAATTATTTAATTATTATTTTGATTTGATCAAATAAATAATTATATTAATTCAAATAGAATATTATTGTATTCTTTGCTAGCACAAATAACATAATAATAATTTGATAATTGAGAATATTAAATGAGATTTGAGAATAATTAGTTATTCTATTTCTAAATTTGAATTATAAGTTTGGATGAGATTCTAACTGATTCTGTTTCAAATTGTTATGATATGATTCATAAATTTGAAAGATTCAAATTTAAAATAATAAGATATGATTTAAATTTGAATTGGGATTCAAATTTAAAATCAGTAATAAATCTCATGCTATATATATGTATGCCAAGAGAAGAGAATAAAAACACAAGAATTTTATTCCTTTACCTCTACACACATAAACGTATGTGAGTCTAATTCTTGGAGAAGAATTTTATGGCGTGCAAAGAATTGTAAGAGGTTTTTCAATTTAGATCAGATATCTATTGGTCAAGGAGTTGACAGCAAAACTTAACCTCAGTGTGGATATGCATAGAGTCTTCGTACAATTGAAGAATAAAGTTTTTACTAAAGCGTTCAAAGGTATCTAGATCTGATATATGTATTATTTCTAGAATAAAATTTAAACACAAAATAGATCTTTAGGATTACTTTCTTTTCTTCCATTGCGTGTTATGAACACATAGTAATTCTTCAGTGGTATCAGAACTTTGACTTTTTTTGTGTTTAAATTTCAATCCTATTTTCTTAAAATTTGTGAATTAATAGGATTAATTCAATTTTTTTTAAGCATGTGATGCCATTATTTTCATCGAGATGGTTTTGTAATAACTTAATGATTAATTTATTTTAATTTTAATTATTTAATTGTAATTAAATTATTATTTTTCATGGTTATGATTTTAGTCAAATTTTATTTGATTTTTTTTTATATCATGACTTTACTTTGGAACGTCACTTTAAAGGAATAAAAATATTTATTTTTATATATAAGTATATATATAAAAGTCAAATTTGATTTGATAGTTTGGTAAGGCTAAATATTAGTCTATTAAAAATTAAATTTTGATTTAAATGATATATTTTGGACACTATAACTTTAGAAATTAGTTTTTTCTAATGTTCTTGATTATACGGCCTGACAATCAGGAGTTCTATTTTTAAGATAATAATCAATATATATATTTAATATATTAAGAATTTAATTTTATATTTTACTTAGACAATCTAGGAGTATAAAATTTAATCCATGAATACTGGTAGAAATTCTCTAACAATGGAGAGAAGTCCTAAAAGTTAAGAGATTGCCAAAAATAAATTTATCTCTTGTTTACAAGGAGCGGCCTAACAACCCGAAGACTTGTACTCATGGATAAAATTTATTTATGCATATGATGATGTATAAGGATAATTAATTTTATACTTGAACCTAGACAACCTAGGGGTATAAAATATAATTCAATTAAATAATTGTCTGACAACCAGATAATTATTTGAGATTATAATTATATGAGATATAATTTAATCATATTTATTTAGAATAGGTATGAGTAACAACTTGACAACCAAGATACTCATTCATGATTCTAAATAATTTTAACTGAAATATAGATTTCTTAATTTACTTTCATATTTTAAATTTTTAAATATGTCCACCTTTTGTGTGGCATACTTGAAAGTAATCTATTAAATACAATTTGAGAATGGTATTTTTAAAAGTTTATCATTCAGATGATAATCCTACTAAAATAATATCCTCCAGTAAAATTGGTTATGAAACGGTTAAAACTTGTGAAGTATTTGTAATATTATTTTACATGGGTTGTTTTGACAATCATAAGTTTCAATTTCAAAGGCATCTTCCCACTATTCATTACTGAACATCTTGAGAAGATGTATGGTGCCCAACGTAAGAAAGTATGACTATCAAAAATTTTGTTTAAACTAGTGGGAGTATTGGACGATATATTTTGAATTAAACAACTTTAAAAGTTGAAATGCCATTAGGCAAATAGTTTTAGCGAGATTTGTTCTTGCAAATATTCTGAAGATTTATTTTATTACAAACAATTTTTAATTGGCCTTAATATGATAAAGGTTAGTGATATTTTTGAAAATGCTCAATATGAGTATTAAGGATGTGAATCAAAACTGCTCTTAAGGGTTAGTTTGACCAATAATAAAGATATCGAGTATTTTTATTATAAGAACCTAAAGTAAAATCTCTAATATACAATTGATATTTTATTGAATAGAGAATGAGATTCTCTCAATGCACAAATACTAGCTATATGTACTCTATCATGTTTAAAGAAACATAGAATTTGATTTAGCTGAGGATCCCTGTTTGTTAAATATTTGGACTACGTTTTAGAAATGTTACTAAATTAACAAATTTTTTAGTAAATCAGTTTTTTACCTATATGAGATATAGAAAGGGCATAAGCCAAAACCTCAAGAAAATTAGAGTTTGAAAATGTCTTATATGTGTTAAGAGATTGCACAATAATAGAATTGATATTAGATCTGATAAATGAGATTTATTGGTTACTTTAAAGAAATAATGAGTATTATTTTTATCACTCTTCTTAAGACAAAGTGTATGTGATAAGAGGTTGAACTCTATTTTTGTTAAGAAAAAGAAATTTCCTCTCAAAGGAAGATAAGGTGAACAAATAGAGGATATACTTTCTTTTGAAAGTATAAAAGGTTTGATTGTCAAACTAATTTTTTGAAAAGTAGCCTATTTGTATAATGATACAATTTTATAAAGATAAATCTAATGGTTACTTAGATTTTTCATAATCATGTTCAATAAGGATTGTCCTTAAAATAAAATTATGCACTATTGTAGTGGGAGATTTCATGTTTTGAAAAAATGTGATATTTATTATGCACTAGGGATATTTTGTAAAAAGGTCAAGCACATATGCTCAAGAGCTAAGGTGTTTAAGGTCAAAAGAGTTTTAATAAACACAAATGTGCATTAAAAATTATAAACATGATTGATTGACTCTAGTGCAAGTGAAAGATTATTGAGATAATAGTATACCCAAGATCCAATCTATCATGATTGGCTCTCGTGCAAGTGGGAGAATGTTGGGAATAAATTGTATGACCACAATCCAATCAATCATGTGTCAAATAATTTGTTATTGTTATTATATTAAAATCTTAATATAATAAGGTCCTTGATTAAATTTAGAGATTTATCATTGTGATAGTAATCATAATATTGAAAGATGAATCTCTTATAATTTAATCTAAATTATTCTTGATCATAGGATTATTAAAAAGGACATTATAATCCGAAAAGATCAATATATATATATAATAGTCTTCATTAGATGAAGATTAATAGATCTCTTTAATTAAATTATATATATATATATATGGTGCATATAGAGATATGACCATTGAACTGACTCAATTTGAGAATTTCTAATGGTTATAATTACCGCATATTTGTCAATAGGATATTCTCAAAATGAACATAGTAATAGAGTTCCTTTAACTTGTGACTATCATAGTAATTGACAATGTATTTATTATACTTTGATTCCGGACACCTAATACCCTAGGGTGCTAGTTGAATGGACATTTGGTATGATTTAAATACTTGTAGAATTAATGATTAGTCAATAAAGAATCCGTCAACTCTCTCGGTAAAGAGTTTGAGCCCTATGATTATAATGACCGATATGAGTAAAACCTTGGCCAAGGAGATTGAATGAATGAAGAAATGAGTTTTTTAAGTCATTCACAGTTCATTATAATAATGGTACAAGTTAAAGTTTGACAATTAAACCATACTCTAAGAGTTAACCAAGAGCTAAAAAGATGGAAGGAATTATACTTTGTTCTTCTCAAGTTCTTAGTAAAAATATATTACTTCATACTATCGGGTCGTTAAGGAGTGTTGCTACACTACAAGAAAAATAATTTTTAGCGGCCATTTATTTTGCTTTTAGCGGCAATAAAAATAGCCACTAATACATTTACTGGCAATTAGACATTAGCCGCCTTATGCTTTGTCACTAAACGTTTTAGCGGGAATTATAACCTTTGCTGGTAAAGACCTTTTTAATGGTCACAAAAAGTATATAACTTTTAGCGGATATTTTCTTGGCAATCTATATGGCCACCAAAAGTAATTCTAAAATTGTAATGTTATTTACTTTTAGCGGCCATTACTATTGCCACCAAAAGTTATTCTTGAAGCATTCCCTGTTTTCAGAGAAGGTACAAGATTCGGGGAACTCCGCTTAAAGGTAGGGATGAAATTCAACACGAAGTTGGATTTTAAGGAGGTTGTGAGGGAGTACTCCATACAGGAAGGTAGAAGAGTTTGGTTCAAGAAAAATGATAACGTAAGGTGTCGGAATTTATGTAAAGGTGAGGAATGTCCTTGGGTTATCTATACCTCTAAGGATAGTAAGGGTGTTTGCTGGCAAGTTAAAACCTTTAATGATGATCATACCTGCTCAAGGGAGACAAAAAATAGATAGCTAATAGAGGGTGGGTAGCAAGCAAGTTGGTAAAAAAGCTTAGAAAATTTTCAAATCTGAAGAACTCTGAAGCTTTAACATACTTCAAAAGCAAATGTGACTTGGACTTGAACAAGTCTTCTTTAACAAGAGCATTTGGAGATGCAAGGCATATTGTGTATGGTGATGCTATTGTACAATACAGGATGGTGAGCGACTATGGTAAGACTCTGCTGAAGTACAACCTTGGTTCAACTGTGCGCATTTCAACAATTCCTCATCCCAATTCCGAAGAAGAGCCCACTTTTGACAAGATGTATATTTATCTGGTTGGATGCAAAAATAGGTTTAGTGCGGGCTGCAAACCTCTAATAGGGCTTGATGGAGCATTTTTGAAAACAAGATTTGGTGGACAAATCTTGGCAGCTATTGGACAAGACGCCAATAATCATATCTATGTAATTGCATATGCCATTGTCTCAGTGGAGAACACGGAGAACTGGAGGTGGTTCCTTAAGTTGCTGCATGAGGACCTAGGGAGTTACAAAGAACATGGATGGTGTTTCATTTCGGACATGCAAAAGGTAACGATAATTGTTATTTAATGGTTCTTGTATTTCAATAAGTGTTGTATTTCAGTAGTTGTTGTATTTCAATAGTATTTGTTGCTTGCATGGGTCTGTTTCAATGGTTGCCGTTGCTTGTATGGTTCTCCTTGCAATATGTTTCTTGCATGGGTCTGTTTCAATAACTGGTGTGTTTCAATTTTTGTTGTTGCCTGTATTGGTAGGATGAGATAGGAGTACTATTTAATAAGTCATGGGGATGAATTTGCTGTCACTTATACATGTGCAGGGACTTATTTTATGTCACTTATGTAAGGTTGGGGACTATTTTGGGTCGCAATATTGTAAGTTACTAATCTTAGTGATTTTGTGCATGGGCTAATTACAACTGTCCAGGAGATCATGCCTGATGTCCACCACAGATTTTGTGTATGGCACTTGTGGAGAAACTTCAATAAACAGTGGAAATACAACGAACTTAGAGGATTACTGTGGAAGTGTGCAAGATCTACTACCACTACTACATAATTGATTTTTACTAACATTTAAAAAATGTTACCAAATCATATTAAAATGTTAGCTATGTATATTAGTAACATTTTAACAAATGTTAAATATACCCTATGTTACTAAAGAGTTTTACTAATATTTTTCTAAAGATTTAATAATATTTAATAAAAATGTTACAATAGATCTTCTATAGTAATATTATGAGAAATGTTACAATAGATCTTTCTTAGTAACACTTAAAGAAATGTTACAATAGATATATTTTGTAACACTTAGAAAAATGTTACCATAGATATTTTTTATAACACTTAAAAAATATTACAATAGATATTTTTTGTAACACTTCAAAAAATGTTACCATAGATATTTTTTGTAACACTTAAAAAATGTTACAAAAGATCTTTAGTAACATTTTTTTACTTATATTATACTATTTTTTATTTTTTATTTTATATTATACATAATATAAATATACTAAAATTAATTACTACAACATGAAATATTTCATTAAATTCACAAATTCACAAAAAAAAATTTATAGCCTCTTTCATTAATCAATAATCATTGTACAAATTTGCTTCGTGATGCAAATAAAATGGAAAAAAAATACTTATAACACTTAAACTCTATAAACATTCCATATAAAAAAGAAAAGAAAAAGTGATACTATCTACATAAAAAACTTAGTCTTTATACTAATCCTAGAAAAATGTATTTATCTGCTTGACTAGCTCATCACTGCGACAACTTATTACCATTCCCTTAAACCAGTCAACCAAGTTCATCTGATGCACATCAAACAAAAAAGCAATAAGAACTCATATAGTGGGCAGAAATAAAACCTGAAGAAAAATAATCATGGAATCACCTCTGCAGGTGGTCCAAAATCCCAAGTAAAGTTTCAACTTTTCAACCATTCACCTCTAATAAAATAAAAGTAAAAAATAAAATTGGTTATTAACATGATCTTCCTGACCTAACTGATAGCTATCTACAAGCTACAACAAGAAATTTGTTTTCGTTAGTTGCTTAGGCAGTGTAATCGGAACCATTGATCATTTCTAATATTTAGATCTTTTAGTTGAGAAAAAGTAATATATTGCCCTTTTCTAATTCTTACATAGTTTTTCATCAGTTGTTGCATCCTACTATTTTTTGTCCCCATTCTTACTTATTACCCGTCTAGCCTAACAGCTACATATCCTATACAAGCAGGACGAATATTCGAAAGTTAATATCTCAATGCAACTGGCAAATAAGTAGGTCTTGGACATACTAAAAAACCATAGTCAAGTAACACTGTAAAATTACAAACAGGAGAAAAGTTTCAGGCTTTTCAACTTTTAATCAGTATAGCAATGAAGAATCTCATTGATTTATCCTAATATTCTTACCTTATCCAAACAGTTCCCATATAATTGTTCAAAAGCCATAAATTCTGAAGTTTGAGAGGAAATACCACCAATTTCTGCAGAACAAATTTCTGCAAGGCCATAAAAATAAAAGGGAATTAAGAGAGGTACAGAAATCAATAGCCAACTCAAATGAATGTATCACTTTATTGGTTGGCTTCGAACCGGTGAGTTACTCATGAGCAACTAACACATTCTTTTCTTATTAAAGAAAAATCAAGACAAGTGGATATTATTTGACATTTATGGCTTCAAAATTTGATAATGCAAGTAATATGCTGAACATGTAGACTCATAAAATAAAGACATTGTATGATGACCATTCAAAATAATATACTGTGGGGAAAATGAGGTCTTTAAAAGAAAAGAAAAGAAAAAGAAACTCTCACATCAATTGAATAAGCAGTTCCAAGCACAAAACTGATGAAAAGAGCCCAAAACAATGGCCATGAACCTACAATCCAACCAAGCCAAAAATTCTATAAAAGAGAACAAAACGGTAAGCCTCTTTCCACCATTTCAGTAAAGCTTGTCTTGGAAATAGTATTGAATCTATATGGTACCAGAAATGAAAATGATGCAACAATTGTGACACCAGTTCCAACGGAATATTCACCAGATGCCAATGGAAGATATGGCTTGTTTATCTGCAATAAGATATACAGATCAATAATAAGACAAGGCACATGGAATTTCTCTGGAAAAGTTTGACAGCTATAAAAAGTTGTGTGTTGTTATAACTTATAACCACATCAAAGTTACAATAATATCTAAACCAGAATATGGCGGTCAAAATCATATTAACTATTCCGTGCTCAAGTTGCAAGAACACCTGTTCACACCCAATATATAGGCTTTTGACTATCCTACTTTGGTGAGTTAACTGATAAATCACATAGCAATTCTACTTGAATAATTCAAAAGCCAAGTACAAAAGAAAAGCATTTATTAGTCATCGAGATTTTTATATCTATTAGCAAGATCCATACCTTGTCTATTTCAATATCCGACAATTGATTCAATCCAACAATATAAATATTCATAAACAAGGCAGCTACCATAGCCTGAAACGAAGAAAACTCTAAAATGCATTACTAGACTAGAAGGACATAACAGAAACTTTTAGCCATTTAAGAGAAACAACACACTTCAGTGGCTCACCTCCAACACACCAGTAAAAAATAGAGGAGATATGTCTGATGATTTCTGCACTGCTAGGAGAGACAATGTCTTGGCTTGAGACAGCTGGGTAAGGCATGGCTGAAAGGAGAATCCCAAAGTTGCTCATGGTACTGGTACTTGCTTGACTCCTGCAACTGTAGCAAACAATGAAAAGAATAAAAACACATGCTAAAGCTTGAACTGTTAATCATCATTGCTAGAATGAACAAGACATCCTTACATCACGCATCAGAAAAATGAACCGTCAATCTTAAGACATTTTGAACTCAAAATAGATGCAGCTCCAAAGCGACCAACAGCTCAAGACATCCTTGTGTCTTTGATAGTCACACAGATGCAGCTCCAAATTGCAAATGATATGAGTTTATTATTATTTCACCCAAAAACAAATATTATTCTTAAACACAACCAATTAACTAAGAAGAGTGGCCTGCTTTCCTAAAATTCTTTTAGCACGAGATTACAAACAATCAGCTCAGTAAGTTTTAGTAAGAACAAAAAGAAAATTTCATCTAGCTGCCATGCAAATCAAAACCAGCTCGAGTATTTTTTAGTGCTTCTTTCAGTGATCTAAATTTCTGAGATATCAGAGAATTTTAGATTTCATACCTGACAGATGAGTTTCAACTCGTGGAGAAGCTCCTGTGAAAATTCTGTGTGATCCCTTAACGGCATACTAGGTGCTACCTTTGCCCCCAAAGCTAACAAATATAACATTCAGTACAAGAAATTGTATGTCATTGTCAACCAATTATTTACTTGGTTCATCAGATGCTAATCTATACACTAATGTGAAACATAATAAACTGTGCCATAAATGATGAGTATAAAGGCAAATAATAATGTAACTTTTCTCCTATAAAATGCTTGAATCAATTTATGCTCATCACTAATACAAAGGAGCCTATTCAAGCACTTCACTAATTTATGCCTATACTTGTTAATTACATTATCTAATGCAAATAATATGTGAAATCTGAAAATTAAAATTTAAAAGATAAAAAAATAATTTTTGCACCCTAACTGCAAAAAATATAACAAAAAAAACAAATAAAACATTTTCCATAAATTATGAACTGAGACTAAATTGAAAAAATAATAGAAACATAACACTAAATCTAGAAAAAGAAAAGGAAAAAACCATATTGAAAAAGGACTTTTCATGAGAGGACCAAGGGAAGTGCTAAACAATAACCCTTGAGTTATTATTCTTGTAAGAACTAAGAAGTGGTAGCACTAGCTGCATTCCTTTAGAAGCAAAAGAAAATTGACATTAAATAGCGTTTGTAAGATTCTAACTGATTTTCCTTGCTATATAGTCCTTGGGAATTCAACCATTTGGAGATGTAATCATGACACTTGAGTTGTAACTAAGCATCATAAATAAATATAGATATAGTAGTCTTAACACCCATTAATTTCACTACTTAGATACACTTTCTAGTGGGAGTGGATTCTCTCCAGTGGAAAAAAAATTGGATGGTATTCAGTAGAAAATCTCATTCTTCATTGTTCTCTCTCTTTCATTTATTTATGGTCTCACTTGTAGAATTAAAGGTGAGAGATCACATTTTATTCTCTCCAGTGACAAAAAAAATAGAAAAGATCCATTTCCCTTTCTAGTTTGTGTTCTTGGTACTGAAAAGTCACACCACCTATCTCCATGTCTTCTTCTTCTAAGTGGCGTGGCAAGGCTATAATCCATGTCCACTTCTCAGCTATTATCTTCAAGAAAATTGATCTTCAGACTCTAGTAATAAGCATTATTTATCTTCATTAGATATTCTATATTTTGAGCATGTTTAATTAAGTTTAATTTGATTAATTACACAGAAAATATCACGTAAATTTACAAGGAGATATTTCAGAAACAAGTATAGAAATGAACATTCCTTAATTGAACTCATAATTGCTACCACATTATCCAAATATTAAAACGACAATAATCATATTAGTAATGTGCAGGATTTCAGCTCAATGTAAGTGCATGTTTGAGCGCCATTATTTTATTAAAAAAAAGATCTTCTTTCAATGAAAAAAGATCTTTTTTTATTTTTTAATGTGTTTGGCAAATTTCTAGTAGTAAAAGTAAAAGCACTAGTAAAATAAAAAAAAAAGATCTTTTTTGAGAAGCTGTAATTTACATCTTTTTTAAAAGATTTTTTTTTTCTTAAAAAAAGATATTTTTCATGTAATAAATGAACAAAAAAGTACTTTTATATTGTTATACCCAAACATAATTAATAGATAAAAATACCTTTTTACATGAGATATCCAAACATAAAATTACTTTTACTTCTCTATAAAATCTTTTAAAAAAAGATAACTCGAAAAAAGATCTTTTTTTAAAAGCTCACCCAAACAATCCCTAAAGCAAAGAACAGAATAATTAAAACCTAAACTCAAATAAACAACTTAATTAAAACCTAAATTCAAAACCTAACTACTAAATAACTAATTAAAAACCTAAATTAACTAATAATTATACATCAAAATTAATTACAGATTAATTATCAAGTAAAGATTAAAGAGGATTGAAGGAGCAAGAAGATAAGGGATGAGCAAACGATGGAACCGGCGAGAAGATGACTACGCAGGGAGAATATGATGGCGCAGGCGAGAAGAAGACGGCGCAATGACAGTGCAGGCAATGAGAGGATGAACCAGAGGCGAGAAATTACTATGCATGATTCAGATCTGAATCGAAATCAGCAATAGATAAGAAATTGAAGAACTGAGTGAATAGAAAAAAGTTAAAGAAGAGAGCACATGCTTACCAAAATTGAGAGGAGAATCCGAATCTGGAGAATGCTCAGATTGCGATTGAGATCGAGGAAGAAGATGAAGTGTAGAGGAAGGAGATGCGATGGAACTTGGGAGTGGTTTTGTCGGTGGTTGTGAACTGTAAAGAAAAGAACGCGAAAGAGATTAAAAAATAATGCTTTAGTGTAATTTTTACTTCTTTACACATTTGGTAACATTTACATCTAATTTTTCTTCTTTCTTTTAAAAAAAATATTTTTTTAACATTTATTCTACAAATGTTACTAAAAGTATAATTTTACTAGTATAGCTAACATTTTAAAAAATGTTAGATAAAAAGTGTTAGTAAATATCTAAATTCTAGTAGTGTACTCAAGAGGGATTGTTAAAAGAATGATGAAAATTCAAAGAGCTAACAAGGAAGCATGGGAATACATTTCCAAATGGCAAAGAGATGCATGGAGTTGGGCCTTCTTTAGCAACAAACCAAAATGTGACAACATATGTAATAATGCTTGTGAAGCCTTCAATGCCAGAATCAAGGAAGCAAGAGCCAAACTGATTATCACACTACTCGAGGAAGTTAGAATGTATATCATGAGGACAATTGCTCAGAACAAGCTGAAATTCAAGAACCATGTTGGCTTACTAACCCCCTGTTCAACGTAGCCTCTTGAAAAAGATTAGGAATGAATCAAAGAATTAGGTGCCAATGTGGTCCGGAGATGCAAACTATGAATAATTCGAGGCCCGTGGTTAGCCAACCAATATGGCAATGGACTTGGGAAAGAGAATATGCACATGTAAATTTTGGCAACTGAATGGTAATAATTTATAATTTAATTGTGGTTGTTATTTTTATATTGTAATTGTGATTACTGTTATACTTTAGTTGTGGTACTAATTTTTAATTGTGATTACTGTTCATATAGTAAATGTGATTACTATTATACTTTAGTTGTTGTTGTTGTACTTATTCTGATATTGTAATTGTGGTTCCTTAAGTCATTGTGGATTGCATGCTGAAATTGGTTCCTTAATTTTTTGGGTGCATTTTATTGATTTGAAACAAGGATGCCCTATGTCCATGCTTGTGTTGCATTGGCTAGGACAGGCAAATAGCATGAAAATTTGTCATAAATGGTTGACAATTGATGCATATAATGATACATATGCATTTCATATCAATCCTATTCCTAGTCAGAAATTATGGGAGAAGTCGATCTACAACAAACCACAAGCACTCAAGTTTAAGATGCTAGGAGCACCCAAGAAGAAACGAAGAAAGGATGCTGATAAAGGCCCAGTTGGAGGCAAGAAGCAGAAGATCGCCAAGATGAAGAGGGTTCTTGCCGTCATTGTGGTGGTAAGGGTCACGACAAGAGGAATTGAGCCAAGAAGAAGGCTGACGATGAGGCTGTAGCTGTTGCAGTTGCTGCTGCATCTGGTGAAGCTAATACAGGTACTCAGCAACAACCTCCACCTGCTGCAACTGAAGTACAAGATGAAGGCAATGCTACTTAGATTGAGCTTGGCATGAGTCAACCCAATGTGTCAAAAAATAAAAATGAAGACTCTCAGCAAGTACTTCAATTATTGTTCTCTGTTATTATTGCTTTATATATTTATTTTCATCTCATTAAACATTGTCCTACAGGTTACAACAGCTGTTGTGCAACCCAAATGTTTCAAATGCTCCTCCACCACCCACTGTTCCAATTTCAAATACTCCACCACCACCAATTGCTCGTATCGATCCAATGGTTGGTGCATCTGCAGCTACAACTTCAAGGTTGCGTAACATCCTGCGTTTTGTACCAACTCCGGGGTTCAAACCACCAAGAAATGAACATTTAGCTATTTTCTATTGAGACATTTTGGTTTTAAACATTGAACTCTATAGTTTCTGAGTTTCATATGTCAGGGTGTATGTGTTTTGGTTTGAGTTAAATACTCTGTTATTTTTTTATGATGTCTAGTTTGATACAGACAAATTTGAAAACAATTAACATAAGCTGCATATTATCATCGAATGCTTAAAATCTTATTATTGTTCCTTAGCTTCATATTCCTTCATTTCTAAATTATAATTAGCAACAACAATAATAAAATAGAACATTGTGTTATCATTTCTATTCATTTGTTCATAGGATACAACAATCACAACTTTTTTGTTACACAATATTCAAATGACCTTCACTACTTCCATGCTACACAAACAACAATCACAATTACTAACAGAACAATAACCAACAACACAGAAAATGCTAGTTTTAGAGCCCTAACTTCAAACTCCAAGCTTCCAATCTTCCAAGCAAATTTCATTCTCCACTCTTCTATTTCAAATCCAAGATTATCTCTGTCATTTACTTCTTCATCTTAACAAAAATCACTTACATTGTAGTTAGACAACTATAAAATGGTCTCCTTAGATTCGCCTCTGTTCCTGACCATTTGAGGACAGGTCTGCTATCACACCCACACCTATCTGGAAGTCGTTCATGACTATTTCTAGTGGTTCTCCTCCCTCAGCTTCTCTCGAATTGTAGGTTACTGGAGCTACTAACTTGGTTGCTACCTCCACCCGTCATAACCCATTCAAACCACGCTCAACAATGACAAAGAAGATAAAAGAGAGCAGAGAAGAAAGAGTGGTTTCTAATAATAAATTTGGAATTAGGGTTATATACCACTTCATAGACTAAATTGAGTTAAATAACGATAACAGTCACGTCAAATAGACGTTATCTATCCAATGCGGCGCCTCTCCACACGTCATCACGCCATTTAATAAATATTAAATTGTGGTTCTTGTGTACCCAAGAAAATAAAACATGTTTTCCTGTTAGTTATATAGTAGAAAATTAAACCATCAGATTGGAACCACAAAGCAAAGTCCTACTGCATGGGTAAAGAGACACTTGTGTATGAACATAATTTCTCTGTGAATAAAGTAATTAGCATCCCGACTTGAAGGTTGCGTCTATAATTTAAATTAATTAATAGCAATGTAACATGGCATAGATATGCAAGTTTAAAATTATTCAAGACCCTTGAGATACCTAGACCTATATATATTTCAAATATGCCAGAAAAATTTTGCCTAATTTATGATAGATAACCCGGCTGGCAAATTAGCTACAAATAATTGATTAAATTAAAGGTTTTGTTGATTGAACAGTTGTTCCATCTCCGAGTCCGGTTCCCAAATTACTTACACCATCCAATTGGTATAGCTCTGCTGCTTTGGATGCCTGATTCTCCGGTTTGTTCTCCTGCAACATCTTAACAAATTATAGCCATGTATCAGTACACAGTTCACAACATATACGTGCAATGGACTACTCATCAAGTTTAAGTTGTGGTTTCTAACATCATCCTAGCTCCCATCTTACTTGCATAACAATTTTAAGTCAACAACGTTTCTACCTGCAATAACTCGGTCATTTTGCCAGTCTTGGTAAAGTCAGAAGGTTGGGGAGCAGATGCGGAATTTTTCTGAGGATGAGATTGTACAGCTTGTAGAGGCTTAATTAAAACGGGTTGATTCATGTCATTGACTTTTTCTTCTTGTCTACAGCTTGGTTCCTTCAGTTGCGTCTTGTCACCTGACTTACTGTTGTCAGTGTCAATATCCATGGCATCTGATGGACTTTCGATCCTCTTGACAACCTCAGTGACCAACTGCTCAAAGGGTGCGTTAGGCACACTCATTGATTTCAGTTCTTCATTTGGCAGATTAGAAGACTGATGGTGTGGAACGGCTTCATATTGCATGCTGCTCGACAAGATGTTCTGGCCAGTTTGAGAGGTAAGTGCTTGATTTCCATCTGCTGCTGGAATTTCTTTGGTAACACGTGCTCCATTTCCTACAGAAACTTGGGCCATAACTTGAGACGGTGGAGTTGAAACTGGCAACCCATTTGAAAAATTGGCAGGTTGGAGTAAAGCAGGGACTATATTATGACCGGATATTTGAGTAGTAGTTTGACCTGCCACAGTAGGGACACTCTTTCCTACGGTGACAACCGAATTACTAGAACCAGTTGCCGGTCTAGGTACAAGAGGGAGTGACGGTGACCCATTCATTGCATGAATTTCATTTCTATTAATGTTTGCATGCTGTTCATTCCTTTCCTTTGGGAGAAGATTCTGAAACTGAGCAGTTCCAGAAGGGATGGGAACCTCATCTCTTCGGATCATTGGAACACCTGGAGCAACATCATTTTCAGAAGAGATAGGAACGTATCGTCCAGGCTTGAAGACTAGTCCCCTCAAAGTAGTATCAGAATCACCAACTCTTACACTGAGCAGATATCCAGCATCAAATACTGCCTCAATTACACCGGAAACTGCCTGGCCAATCATGGCATCATTTTCTTGATTCCTTTGAAAGTGTTGATTTCCCTTAGCCCCTTGATATCCAGGATGTACTACCGCTGGCTCACCACTGACAGAATTCAGCTTTTGCCTGTAACTATGTGAAATATAGGAACCGTCTTCTGAATCTGGTCGTGGGTACTTCCTTGGACGACCACGTTTGCGCTTCAAAGGCACATCGCCAGAACCATCTGGAGTGTTATTTTGGTTTTGCTGGTCCATATTATTATTTCTGCAACTCCAAGGTCTAATTACAAGAGAGACAGAGAGACAGAGAGAGAAAGAGGGGGGGGGGGGGGGGGGGGGGGGAGATCAATAATCTTCTTGAGTGGATTAGGTATGCTTGGATTAGCTTATGCTAAAAACAGCTTGCAAGCAAAATATCTGAGGTTCACAAGAGTGACAACAAAAAGTGATTACAAATGCAAAATTCACAAACAAAAATATAAATATGTACTACAGCCAGCAGATAGGAACATAATTTTCTAAAACTATAAACAAAATTTATGTACTCTCTACTAGGATAATGATAAACCCGCCTCAAGGTAACAAGAGCTAACTTATTGCCTAGTGTTACCAAAAACAATATTGGTAGCATAAAGAGTATCATGGCTATTTGAGATGGTGTAAATGATTTGGTACTGTATATCAGCACACAATCTATCGTATAATATACCATTTTCCACATTCTACCTCACTATAAACAAAACTAGTTAATATTTTCCAATTTAATAAAGTTTGCAGCACACAAACAAATTGTTACCAATTTGAGAGATCTACACTAAGCTTGTTGCCACAAAGAATAGAAAAAGATTAGTGATACACATATGTACATGTTTCATATTTTTCATCTAGGCTTGCTTGGGAGAGTTTCAACCATCAGGAAAAATCATGTTTGTTTAATCATCTAGCTGATAGGAATTGAAAGAAAGAACAAAATAAACCATACGAGATGAAATGCATAACAAAAGTTTGACTAAAAACTAACTAAAATTTCAAAACAAGTGAAAGAAAGAAGTAAATGAAAACAAGTATCATAATTGGATGCAGGGAAAATAAACAGATATAATGAAGTATGCACAGCATAAAGAGTAAGTCTTAATATAAGAAACGTATAAATGACAAGAAATAATATAAAATACTAGAGGAATAAACCAGAGAATATAACATCATTAAGAATAGTTTGGATATTAAGCATTTGAGTATTTGACATAAATGGCTTGGCTAAAGACATGGCATTATTTAATCCATTTAGCCAACCCCACTTAACACTAGGAAAGAACTCACTCTTAGTCCATATTGTATGCAATCCATCCAAATTGTCATTGGTGGCAATGTTTAACAGAATATGCATTCAACCAATATGCAAAAAAGGATTAAAGACCAATCTTTTTAGAACTTTATAAGAAAATTATCATAGGACTCATTAATTAGTTGCGGGAGTTATGTTCATTAAGCAAATGTAGTAGGGATTAACTAGTTGTATTTGATTACTTTGAGCGTTTCTCTCGGAGATATTGTGGAGCTTCTAACACTTCCACTACCATTGGATATCCCACTTGTATTTTCCCCAATTTGTAGGGTTCCCAACAAAGTGCTAATGATTTCCCAATTAAACACATTTCTGGTATTTTATTAGTACCAGTTCAAACATATGTAACTGTAATCCATTGATGATTTAAAACATTCAATAAACATATACATATAATCTCAGTTCAGTCTCACTAGCAATACTTCATTTGCATTTTGAAACATAGAAACTCCATGTCACCTACTCAGCCCAAAGTATTCATTGCTGACAGTTTCTGAGCTCGATAGCCAAAATTCATTTATCATAATGCAGAAAACTGAAACTTTCAAAAGTTTGACATAGCCAAAGAAGTTATAGAAATATTTTAGTTTCTGCACAATAGCATTGTATTAACAAAAGATATGAAACCATGATTTTTTTTTTTTTAATGCATGCAAGCATGGCCATCCATGATTTTTTTTAATGCATGTAAGCATGGCCATTCAAATCTGAACCGGAGAAAGGAGGACTAAGAAAACGTGTCTTGATGAGGCTTTAGCAGCTGTTGGAGCAACTTTCCGTTTGAGAAAATGAAGTTTTGTACTAACTCTGACAGGTATATCAACATAATTATGAGCCAATATATAGGGAGGAAATAAGGGGTTTTCTATAGATGGAAGAGAGCAGCTCATAAAGGAATAGATTAAAAAGGAATGGAATAGAGTAGTATGGATCATGTCATCGTGTCAAATGAATTGTAAGTTTAATGAGTAAGGAAAAAGGGGATAATGACATTGCCTCCTTCCCATTCAAAAGGACTTTGAGTGGCAAGGGATGGAAACACCCTCTTTTTTAATCAATCTCAAATGCATTCTTAGAAAACTAGTCATTCACTTCCTTAATCGTTTCCCTCTATTGCATTCAAAGCCAGTAAACTACAACTAGTCAAGTACTCATTTGAGGGAACAAAATTTGACAGTATATTCAACACAGAGACACCAAAGCACCAAGAAAGAACAGAAAGGGCTACTCTACAGTCTACAGAATAGTAAATTAAATTGTACAGAAAAAGTGTTTCTAGCTATTGGACCTCTTTCAACGCTGGTAATATTGGCAGCTACACAAGCACGTGCAACAATTACCATCACTCAAGTCGGTTACAAAATAATAATAACAATTCAAGATAAGCATGATTCATGACCTAACAGTATAGTTATCAGAATCGAACCAGTAATCAAACCGGTCAGATTACTGAATTACTGGTTCAACCAGTAAATCATTAATTGAACCGATTAATTCGGTCCCACGTAAATAAAAAATATAAAATAGTCAAAAACTTAAAATTAAAATTTGAAATACATATTATCACTAACATTTTTACAACAATTGTCTCAATTTCTAAAAATAACTAATTTAGACTTGTTTATAACACTTCCCATAAAAGACAATTATAACTAGAACTTTCAAAAGCATATGATCATAAGTCCTTCATGCACAGAAAATGAACTAATTTCACCAAATCATTATTTGTCAAAGTCGTCTGCTGCAGATAAAGGGGATAGAAGAAAGCAATAGAGTTTCAAAAGTTTGAACCTTTAGTCCTTTAGACGAAAAGCTTAGAACCTGAGAAGTGCCAAATACTCCTAGTTTAAACCCTGCAAACAAAACCAAATCATCACAGATTATTCAACAGAATAAACATGAGCAGAACAATATAAATTCACAGAACAATTAACAAAACAGCACCAACAATATAAAAACAGCAGCTCAATTCACCATAATGATATTAAAACAGCAACAAATCAACCCTAAACCCCGATAATGAGAGAGAGAGAGAGAAAAAAAAAAGCATCAATCAATCACTAAACCTACATATATTACCCTGTAAAAACAAAATTTGAATAATCTGCCAAGAATCAACAAATTATAATCAAGAATCAACTGAATCAGTTAATCAACATCAGTTAATCAATTAATCAGTTAGACAAATTATAATCCAGTAACTGAATAACTTAAAAAAATTTAAAAGCTTACCTGATGATGTGAAGGCAAAACGCGGGCAGAGAATCGGGAGACCAAGCACGGCGAAGCAGAGACTGGCAAGGGGAGGCAGCAGCGCCGGCAGGCCCAGCCGGATGAGGATGCGACGACGACGACGAGAGACGCACACGAGCAACGAGACGCAGTGAAGGTGCAGGAGCTGGCGGACGCAGTGAAGACGCAGGGACGACGCGACGTGGACGGAGGTACAGACGACGCGTCAGCAGTGAAGGCGCAGGAGCTGGCGAACGCAGAGGAACCGGCGACGAGAGGCGACCGTGCGGTGTCGGCGACAGCGACTCTGTCAGAGGGAGAGGGTTGAGGCGCCACGTTGAGCTCCTCTGCGTTTGGCCCGTTTCAGATCTGTTTCAGAGTGAGAGAGCGAGGGAGTGGGTTGGGGATGGGATCCTTCGCTGGATTAGGGTTTTGTTTTTTTTAAGTTGAACCAGTCCGGGTTTCTCAAATCAGCCGGTTCATCGGTTTTTATTAAAGCCATGTGGAGCCAAATCAGTTTTCACCTGTTCTTTTTTTATTCGGTTCAATGTTTTCTCCGGACTAATCCCATGGTCCATTATTCACTAATTTTCTAGTCCAACTGACCAGGTCTATCCGATTTTGACAATTACGCCTGTCCAAAAAGGCAGTGAAGTCATAGTTTTTATTTTAATTCGTTAATCTAGTTCAAAATCGTAATTCGTTGAATCGTAAAATAGAACGTAAAGTAAAATACAAAAATTATGAAAAATTTGATAGCAAAAATAAATTTCACAAATATTCCATGCTATATTTTTTTCATCTTCTCTAAATATTCCATGCTTCCATCCTACATCAGTTGTACTTCCAAGAACATTCTTAACAATTTTTCTTTTATTAGCAATTACAAAGTACTTTTTAATTGAGAAATTAGATTGTTAGTCAGATTTTCAATTGCATTAGCTTGATTCGCTACCATTTCTATTAACAAAATAGAGCATTCAATTAAAAGAAATTTAACAAAAAAATTCAATAAAGAATTTTAACTAATCCAGAACAAAATAGAACAAAGCAAATTCTTTTTTAAAAGATTCAATTATTTATTTCAGTTCAGTTCAACTCATAATTCATCAAGTCTTAGTATTAGCAATATTATACATACAACAGAAAAAATAATAGAATAAAAGAGTAACAATTTATAAATTCATAGCATGTAGAGCAATATTCACACACTGCCTTTTAAATTTAACACCTCATGTCTTTTTATGTGTGGATAGAAAACTCCATCATGACAGCAAAATTTCTCTTAATGGAATTTCTCTTTAGATTACTAAATTTGTCCGTGATTTTCTTACTCGTGTTTCTTCTTCTCTTAGAAACAAACAATATGTGAATTATTGGTAATTAACAATAACATAAAGGTTTTGCGTATTTTTAAAGAAATTTCTTTCTCGTATCTTGTACTAGCTAAGTCCCACTTCACATGATGCCATGTTACTTGTTTAGGGACACTTCTAGTTTCTGAATCTAAGAATTAATTTAATTTAATTTTAAAAAGGAGATTCTAAGTTATTGAATTGGAAATAAAGGACACTGTATTTAGTGGATTTAAAAAGTTCTGATCTCATAAATTTCAGTTTTAGAATACTTTAATTCATAATCGAATAGTTACTGACATATATATAAGAGGCTGTGAAGAACAATATAGTTCCCTTGTTAACTAAATTATTTTCATAGAAATTGAAAGAAGTTTATCTTAAAAAATTTTGCCATCACCAATTTGGTCCAAAACAACACTTCATCAATACGGTGACATAAAATTAACCAATTTGTAATTCACATTTGAAATGCCTTACAAAAAATTCAAGTAAAGAATGAAAGGTCACTTGTACGGTGATATGAAATATATGCTTGCAATAAACATGAACAGATAAGTTAACTTTAATTTGAAAACCTACTATAATTCGTATAAAATCATATTTTAAATTGAACAATATAATCAATCTGCAATATAATCAGTAAACCAATAATGATAGACAATAGCAATTCAACCTGCAATATAATCAATAATAAACAAGCACAATAACAGATTGAACTGACATTGAAGAGGATAAAAATTAAAAAAGTCTTAACATACTTGAACTACTAGTGAAGGGGAGGAGAACAGTAGCAGCAATCCAGACTCCAGAAATAGAGAGGTAGAGCCAGAGAACCAGAGACAAAGAGGCAGAGCCAAAGAGTCTCGCAAATTACAATCGTAAATTGACGCTCACACAGTCCAGCCACCACCAGTCTAATTCCACAACAACGGCAGCAAACCTTACGGCGAGGCTGTGACACACCGAATTGGGGATTTTGGTCGCGTGAAATTCAAATTTCAGAGGAATAGAGAGATAGAGTCAGAGAGAGTCAGAGATTGAAAGACTTGAGAAAGGTAAAATTTTGAAATTTTGGCCATGGAGATAAACTGTAAAGTGAGGAAGGTTAACAGATTAGGGAATTTACTGCTAGTCTACTAGGGCTCCTCCATCTTCCATGCTCTTCTATTCAGATTGGGCCATTGGGTTGGACTGGGCTGTAATCAGGATCAAGAAAAGAGCCTCTTCAATCTTGAACGCAACATCGAGGCAGAAATGCGATTCTGGTGGCTCTGCGTTTTTGCGCGGCGATTTCACATGATGAAGCTTGGTTCTGGACGAGAAGCAAAACCGAGATGGAGAGAGGATGCAGAAACGTGAAATCGTGCGTTTTCACGAGTTGAAACACGATTTTGACTACCTTGAATCACATGTACCCAAAAGAAAAATTCCAAGGGGGTAACCTGGATAAAGTTTTAAATTTCAATTTTTTTTTATTGAAAAAGAAAAACAATCAAATAGGATGGTCTCGTTGAATACTCAACTCAAACTCCTTCTAAGGTATTGAAAGTTCGACATGCGGAGAGTGTGATCTCATCGCTGTCTTTGCTACGGTGTTTGCATCTCTCATGATCAATCGAAAATCAACATGCCATTTCTAAGCCACGATATTGATGACTTTAAGTACTAAAGGATTTACACAATCAACAATATCATGAAAATTGGTAACAAGATTGTAAATCTCCAGACAGTCGGTTTTAAATTTCAATTTCGTTATTCCTTTGTGATATCAATTAAAAGTACATCCCAAAAAAATCTCCGATATATAAATTTTATCATAATCCAAAATTGAAAAAAAAAGTTGAGAGAAATGAAAAAATCTAATTTTTTAGCCTTCTCGATAATACAAATTTCTAAAAATATATATTAAAAAAAATTCACCTCAGAAAAATTTTCTAAAGACTGAATGTGAAACAAAAAGAGAAGAAGCCTAAAATAAATATGCATACAGATACATACATACGGGAAGAGAGAGAGAAAAAAAGAGAGATATTAGGGGAAAAAAAGAAAAATAATAACGTGATATGCGTCAAGGTTGAGAGATTCAAAGTGTTGAGATCAGATTTTGCAAAAGAAGATAAAAGAAGAGAAAAGAGGCAGAAGCTATTTAAGCGGGGAGAACAAGGTGACTGTACGCATAGTAGTCAAGGAATAGAAGAAAAAATATAGCACCTATTTTAGAAAAAACAAGAAGACTAGATTAAACGAGTTAAAAAGATGGAGTCAAGGAATAGAAGGAAAAACATAACACATAAAAATGCATATTTCTCTTTTCCAAACACTTACCTTAACAGAGACAATGTCGATCAACAGACCAGCACAACAACGACGACGATTATGCATGCCACAGTTGACTCGATTTTTTCGAGAGGAAAATCGCACGACACATCAGCTTAGATTAGCAGTATTAAAGAATAGGAGAAGAACAAGAATCTTTGTTTCTTAGTGGAAGAAAGAGGGATAGAAGTCAGCGTTTTAATGTTATGGAGAAAAATTATATCAAACACATCACATGATGTCATTTTAACCAAAACACGCACCAAATCCAATACAACGTCATTTTTGGAGTGCCAATGTAGTTGGAAGTAGTTCACCTCAACTTTTCAATGGTCAGTGATAGACAAAAACTGCCTGAAGGATTACTGAGTTCTAAATTGCAATTTCGAGAACATAATTGGATAATTATTAACTTTAGGGATCACTTTGAAGCGAAAATCTAACTTTGAAGGGATTGGAGTAGTAATTAAGGAAAAGAGTATTTATAAGAATGGTTTTTTAGGGATGATACTAATGTTAAGGAGGTGTTAACTTAGATCCTAAGTTGGGGTGGTTCTTGAAAGGAATAAGGCAAATTATTAGTCGACAATAATCTAATAAATCAGTAGCAAGGATAATTTCTGCAAGAAATTTGAATTCTCAAATCACTCTTCGTCCAAAAAGTATAAGATTAAGGTTTTATATCACAAATGAAACATGTGTCTTTATCTAGAATGTTCAAATATAAGAATTTGAAAGAATTCGAGTAGGACCTATCTTATTTTATTGCGAATCTAATCTTAGTATGTATTAGGATATGCTTCTTATGGGCCAACATGCATTTAGAAGAAGTGTTCTTAGACCAACTATTACATTGGATTTGCTAGTGAATTTTGTCATTACACGCTATGTAATACTAAATAGAAAGATAAAATTAATTAATTTGAGTTAGTTGAGTGACCAAATTTATTTATTCATTTAAAGCAAATGTTGATGATTCGAATTTCACCTTGTGTATATACTAATTTATTGGCCAACAATAAACCTTTAAATAAAATTCAGATTCGCGACAAAATTATTGACAATGAAAAGAGTTTTGAATAAAATTGAAGAGAACAAGCATTAAGTTTTGACAATCCAACAAAAAAATGTCATTGATGAGGGATCATATTTAAAAACTATAATAATATTATATGCAGGAACGGATACATGGGGGCAAGTAGAGGCCTGGTCCCCTCAGCTTTAAAAAAAAAAATAGTAATACTAGTCAGAAGCCCAACCTAACACAAATAAAACATTAAAATTTTTCTAACATTAAAATAGTAATTTCTCTTCACGTTTTCTATTCTTTTCTAATCCTTTTGTTTCCTAACACGCGGCGTCCTCACTCCTCAGTCCTCACTGGGTCATATCACTGAGCCATTGCCCTGTCTCTACTCTCTAGTGAAGTCAAGGTATTTATTTTATTTTTCAATTTTTCTATATAATTACATAAAATTATTAATTAACAAAGTACATTATTTTATTATGGTATGGAATAATTTTATTCTTTTGTATTTACATAGATAAATTATTGACTTATTTTTAAGATTTATTCTCTCTTATTTTTTTATTTTATTTTTTAATGAAATTGATAGTGATTTAGTGAAAAAATTATTATTATTGATGTTTAATTAATAAAATATACTTAGACTTTGTTTATTCATGTAAGTATATAATTATTTGAGTTAATGTTGGAGTTGAAACAAGTCAACCCTCTAATCCTATTTCACAAGAAGGTCAAGTAAGTGAGCTCTCTAATCTTACTCAAAATACATATCAACATGAAACTAAAGTACCAAGATTAGAAAGAAATGTTGATATCTCTTTACTAGAAAGGGATCCAAGAAAGTGACGTTCAATTTGGCAGTATAATGTCAATGAACGTGATAAGATTCGTAGAGCATACATAATAGCTGGGCCATACCAACCAACAAATATTTGCTATCCAGCTTCTGGTAATAACAATCACCGTCGATATTTTCAATCTTCTTGGTTTAAGAAATTTTCAAGTTGGTTAGAATATTCACCAGAAAAAGATGCTGCTTATTGTTTGCCTTGCTACTTGTTTAGTAAACATTATGGTGCTCGCAATGATGGAAAAAATGCATTTCAGAGTTAGGATTTAGTAACTGGAAGAAAGTAAACAATAGGGGTAAATTGTGTATTTGTATGTCACGAGGCTTCTATTTCTAATTCTCCTTATAGTTTATGTGTGAAATCTTGTGATGATTTAATGGCTCAATCTAAGCATATAGACAAAGTTCTTGATAGGCATAGTGATGAAACTATTGCAAATAACCGTTTAAGGTTGAAGACATCTATTAATGCTATTCGATGGCTTGCATTTCAAGCATGTGCATTTAGAGGCGATGATGAAAGTCCTGGATCTTTGAATAGGGGGAATTTTATTGAGTTAATTAAGCTTTTAGCTTCCTGTAATCAGAATGTTCATATGTTGTCCTTGAAAATGCTCCTGGAAATGCTGAATATATATCTCCCAGTGTTCAAAAAGATATATTGCATATCTTTGCTAGAAAAGTGCGTGCAACAATTCGAGAAAAAATTGGTGATTCTAAATTTTGTATAATTATTGATGAAGTAAAAGATGAGTCAAAGCGAGAACAAATGTCTGTGGTTTTGAGATTTGTAGACAAGCACGGTTGTGTTCAAGAAAGATTTTTTGATCTTATACATGTTTCTGATACATGTTCTTTGACATTGAAAACAAAAATTTCATCAGTTCTTTCTCGTCATAATCTTGATGTCCAAAATCTTAGGGGACAAGGGTACGATGGAACTAGTAATATGCGTGGTGAATGGAATGGATTGCAAGCTCTATTTTTGAAAGATTGCCCTTTTGCTTATTACATTCATTGTCTTGCTCATCGATTACAATTAGCACTTGTTTCTGCAGCCAAAGAAGTTTGTTATGTTCATCAATTCTTTTCAAAATTTACACTAATTGTGAATGTTATGACTGTTTCTCCTAAACGTCATGATCAGTTAAGGGTTGTTCAAGCAAATAATGTTGCAAACTTAATTGCCAATGATCAAATTGTGACATGCAGGTAGTGGACTTAATCAAATTGATACTTTGCAAAGAACTGGAGATACTAGATGGGGGTCTCATTTGAATTCTGTACGTAGCTTGTTATGCATGTTTGATGCTACTTGTGAAGTTCTTGAAAAAAGCACCGAAGAAGGTAATTTCTCCACTCGTGGTGATGCTAGTGCTGCTTATGATGCTATCACATCCTTTGAACTTGTCTTTGTTTTGCATTTGATGATAAATATTTTGGAAGTTAGTCATGATCTTTGTCAAGCTTTGCAACGAAAAAATCAAGACATATTAAATGCTTTAACTCTGGTTTCTACTACGAAGACTTTAATCCAAAGAATGAGAGAATCAAGTCGGGAGGCTTTCATAAAAGAAGTTATATTATTTTGTGAGAAACATAAAGTTGAAGTTCCTGATATGAATGCATTGCATATTCTTAGAAGAGGCCGGACTCGCAAAATTGTTGATCAAATTTCAGTAGAGCATCATTATCGTGTTAATTTGTTTCTGGCTGTAATTGATACACAATTACAAGAGCTTAATGGAAGATTCAATGATAATATGGTGGAATTGCTTACTTTAAGTTCAACTTTAGATCCCAGAGATAATTATAATTTCTTCAGTGTCAACAAAGTATGTGAATTAGTAGAACAGTTTTATCCAGGTGACTTCAGTGACCAAGAGAAATTTCACATTAGAATGCAAGCTCAACATTATGAACTTGATGTTCCTAATCATGTTGAATTAACTAATTTGTGCACAATTTCGGAGTTATGTCAAGGATTAACGAAGACAGAAAAGTCTTTGACATATCCTTTGATTGATCGTTTGATTCGCTTGGTATTAACTTTCCCTGTTTCAACTGCTACAACTAAGAGATCTTTTTCAGCTATGAATATTGTGAAGAATAGACTCAGAAACAAAATGGAAGATGAATTGCTTGCTAATTGTCTTTTGATTTACATTGAGAAGAAGATTGCTGAAAGATTTGATACATATTCTATTATCGATGAATTTTATGATATGAAGAATCGACGTGTACCACTTCGTTAGTAAAAAATACACTTTTTTTGCACTTTAAATATATATCTCTATCAGTATATTTCTGTAATGCATCTTACATTATAATTTATTTGCATATATTTTTTTATATTATATATATTATTGGCCCCATGATAACATTTCTAAATCCGTCCCTGATTATATGTATACAAACATTAATTACCAAATTAATTATTCATATTAAATATATACTAAAATATAAATTATTTATTAAAATAAATTTAATAACATATATTTAATAACATATATTTATACACAAATATATAATTACTACATTAAATAATTGATGTGAATAATATATTTTATTATATTATATTATAAATATTTTTTGCCAATACTCTCATATTAAGATTCCAATGCAAATAGAGATGTCATCATGTCTGCAACTCTAATTGATTTGAAAGTTAGAACTGAAGGCCAGTGTCATATGCTTCCCCAGCATTCCAATCACTGGGGATAGGTTTCTTGGGATGCACCCAAACAAGCCTTTCACCACAATCCATTTGGAACCTTAAGGTGATTTTACCACTTGGTGGGTTCTCATAATCAAAAACTGTTCCATACACCCTTCGCAGTGGACTCCATTCTTTGTAATCTTCCTGTAATAACATTGATGATAACATTACATCGATGTAAACACACAAGAAGACAAGCAATTAAATAAATGGAAAATGAATGGCAACACAAGAAGACAAGCAATTAAATATATATATATATAGTCCTTTATTAGTTTAAACATTAGAAATTGATACATTAATAAGAATTTTAGAGTGAATACATAGCTATCATCAATTTAAATTTTCAGAGATTCTCTTAAACTATTTGTCTGGTCAAATAATTAAGTAATGAAAAGTCTAGAGGGCCAGCAATTTTTATATTTTGTGGCTAGCACTTAACTATAAAAAAAAATGTGAGTGATCTCCCACCATTGGATGTAATCTCACATCATTAAAAAGATTATTAATGACCAATTGATGGTTACAAAACACAAAAATTGCTGACCCCTGATATTCCTCGTTAAGTAATATTTACATTGATATAAAAATTATTTAGTAAATTAAATAAATGTGTATATGTATATATTTACATGTACCTGCCACAACTGAACAGCAGCAACATCACATTTTCCACCAACATTGAGAAGCAAGATAGCAAAGTAATAAGGATTATTGCTCTTTTCATGGATCTTAACAAGAACATTGCGGTTAGAGTATTTACAAGAGACCCTCTTGTATTCAATGTCCACAACACCATATTTCATCAACTTTGCAGAAGCAGCTGAGTCACGTGCCAAATTTGAGAATGCATGTTCGCTCATTATGAACTCTGTTCTGTCTCCTTCACCGTAATCTGTTACTACTACACGTGTTCCATCTTCGTCACAATATTGTGCTATTTTACACCGAATCTGAATTATCAATTTATCATGTAATTAATTGGTAAATACATATTCACTATATATTATTTCTAGATTTAATTTGGTAAACTTAATTAATTAAAAATTATATATATCATTTAGTATTTGTCACTAAAAAAATGGAAAAATAAATAAAAGAGAAAAAGATAAATAAGTCATTGACCTTTTTGACCCATAAACATTTAAATTTTTGAGAATTTAAAAATAGAGCAATGCTAGAGAACCAAAAGGGTATTAGCCAAAAATCAGCCAAAATATTTTTAGGTAAATTCAAAATCTCTACGAGTTAATATATATGGATATTTCTTTTGCTAAGTATCATAATGTTTCTTTTTCATACTAAATGGATGTTCTTTTATATATTTTTTGAATTTTTTTGTATTGCAAATGTGAATGTCTCTATTTTTTTAAAAATTTCATATTTTTTTTTAAATTTTATAGATATTTAATTATTTTTGTTAAAATATAACTGGATATTTCTTTTGTTAAGTATTAAGATGTTTTTTTTTCATATTAAATGAATATTTTTTTTATATTTCTGTAATTATGTAGTTTGTAGTCTCTTTAATCATCAAAACGGCACCTAATATCCCATAACACAGCTTCCCGTTGCTATAACCGGCAATCATGGTGCCCCAAGACACAGAATCTCGTTCTGGCATTTCGTCGAACAATTCTCGCGCGCGTAGTCTCACCAATTTTAACAAACCCATGAACCATGGCATTATAAGAGACAACATCCCTGTGAGAATTCTCATTGAACAGCTTGTGGGCATCGTGGACGCGGCGATGGAGGGAGTAAACACATATGAGGGCGTTGAGGGAGAAAGGATCAGCAAGAAAGCCGAATTTGGAGGCCTGGGAGTGTAGCGAGAGGGCGATGGAGATGGAAGAAGAAGAAGGGAGGAGGGAACATGCCTTGAACGCAAAAGGGAAAGTGTGGAAGTCAGGGGCGAGGAAAAGGCGGCGGAGGGTGACGAAGTTGTAGAGGGCAGAGGAAGGGGAGGAGAGGAAGGTGTGGGTCGTGGTGATAGAAGAGGAGTGGGTCGGTGATAGAAGAGGAGTGGGTCGCGGTGAGGAGGCGGAGAGGGCCTGACGGTGAGAGAGAGAGAGGTTTGTGTATGTGATTGTTGGAGGTGGGTATGTTAATGTGAGAGAGAAGAGGAATGTTGTTTTTATAGGTTTTAATTAGGTTTACTTAATTAATTTTAAATTTTTAAAATTTTGAATTTAAAAAATTTAAAATTAATTATTAATATAAATTAATGAAGTTTTGTTTAGTTTTTGACTAGTAACCTCTTGGTTCCATATACTTTTCCTTAAAAATATATTTAAGTCTTTGACCTTCTCAAAATCTAGACATATCGATTTCTAAGTCTAATTTGTCTTATTTTAAAAATTCTTCCACGTGTGCATCCGTATATCAGTCAGGTAAGTACAACAGAAGTCACATTTAATTTTTCTATTGGGTCTCAAGTGAAAAGAGGAATCAATTTATATAGGTTTTAAAAATGTCAGAGACTTAAATGTATTTTTAAGTTTTTAGAAACTTAAATGTATATGGACCAAAAGATTAAGGACCTATTAGCACTTTTCTCTAAATAAAATTACCTGATAGCATGCGCCGCAACCACTTCCACCTTTCCAAATATCACCGGACACGGCCGCAACATTGCCACCGTTGACAGTCCTTCCGTACTCGCCATAGCCACAAGCTCCCCCTAAAGATATATAATATATTCATCCACAAACCATTGTTATTACATTTTTAATATTATAAGATGTGGGAATTAGATTTTAGACTTTTTTTCAGGAGGTTATAAATACATCGTGGAATTCATTATTACAGGAGCTTTTGAATATTCTAATGTTATGAAAAAATAATTATTTTTCTAAAATTTAATGATTAAATATAAAGTTTATGAATTGTTTTTGGTTTGTCTTCATGTATTTCAATTAATTCAGTCCATCCAAAATTTATATATCGTCATTGCTAAGTTCGATTTAAATATCAAAAGTTCTTGTTAAAAAATGAATAAGTATATAATTAAGATATATAAAACTTAAGAGAGAGAGAGAGAGTGTATATATAAATAAAAAAATATTAAAAAATTATCAAAATTTATAATTTTTAGCTCTTAATTAATAATTAATATTTAAAAATATGAAATAAAAGTATCTAATTAAATTACTAGATTAAAGAAACTAAAAATGGAAGAACCGCACATATTGATTTTGTCTTGGAAAAGAAATAAAATGAAAGAGTATAGGGCTATACATACATGGATTCCCGTAGCCATCAGGGGTATTGTAATAAGATGCTCTTGATTTCCTATATGAATCCGCAAAACAGCACACTGCACTATTTAAGACCAATAATATGAGACAAACAACCCCAAGTTTGTGCATAAAACTAAGCTCCATTTCTATATAATATATATGGTGACAACTGACAAACACGTGGTCACAAATATGTAGGTGATGAAATAATAAAACTATATTTGAAGTAAGAATGATAGATAATAACTATTAACAAGAGAGAAGGCTTATAGTTTATAGTATGAAATTAACACAAAAACATGTGGTGTCATATTTATAGCATAGTAGTGCTTCCTTATTGAGGTACCGTGGTGACCCACCACTTTTTAGTTTCTTTCAACGTTACGATTATTGAATGCTTAAAGATTCTCATAATGATGTGTAAATATTTTTCAAACTTGGCTGCAGATGATTTACTTACGGGCAAATTCTAAAAGTCGGCCATCGGATATTTTTTATTTATAATGCGAGATTCGAATTTCTAACTTTTTAGTTAATAATGTTAGGTAATTAATATTTTTAATTAATTTTAAAATAATTTTGTTTATTTTAAATTATAAATTTAAATATTGAAATTCATTAATAATATTAACTAACTAAAAATTAGTTCTCCACACTTATTATTATTAATCAAATGATTCATTACGGGGCAGATCCACGTATAATTAGTCACCAAAAAAAAAAGATCCACGTATAATTAATGATACATAAATATAAGCATGTATGTTGAGAGCAATCAGCATGCAATATTGATCCATGTTATCAATGTTTTAAAATTTTGGTACGTACATTCTTATACTAATGTGAAAGTTTGACATATTCTTAATTAATCAATCGGAAATTATACTAAATGGAATATATAACATTCAGTAATTAAGATTTTCAACAATTTCGTTTTAGTTTCTAATTCTTGGTTAAAATTCTATATATTTTTCATTAATGTAATTAGTTGTATAAATGCTAACAAATATTTTTAATTAAATTACGCTAACTTTGTTTACTAATATTTATATCGATTTTAATTTTTAAATTGATCCAAATCGAACTACAAATATGATCTTATCTCATTATTAGTGCAAATAAAATATCAGAATATTTCTACATCCATATAAATAATTCATCCAAATTATTCAAGTTACTTTTTCTAGACGCGCCTCCCCCATACCCTCAGTCGTTTGTCATACACGCGCCGCATATAACATAAAGCTTCTCTGCTGCGTGATAAACCTTTGTTCAACGTAAATTTTCTGCTGCAACGTAAATCTTGTTCTCTACTCGCGTTTTCCTTCTTCTTCTTCTTCTTCTTCTTCAAAGTAATAAGTTTCGTCGTTCTCCTCTGTTCGCGTTTTCTTTATTGTTCTTCTTCTTCTTCTCTGCTTGCGTTCTTCCTTATTGATCTGCATTGATGACTTCAACATAATAAGCTTCGTCGTTCTTCTTCTTTTTCATTTTCTTCTTTGATCGTCACTTCTGAATCGAAACAATGAATGATTCAACTTCAAATTAGTTGAATAAGAACGATTTGGATTATTCTTCTGAAACGAATCATGCTGATGAGGTTTGGATTATTCAATTTTCAATCGAATTGAATGGAATGCAATTGTTAATTTTATTTGAATTGAATTCAATGGACGTAGGTGTTTTTGAATCTGAATTGAATTGATAATATCTAAATTGTAGACAGAGGTGTTTCGAATTTGATTTTGTATAATTGATTATATTTCGTTCACTCAGTACTATACAATTGTTTCACCATGAGTACGTGTTTCGGTTCATTATGCAGAAAGCTGTTTGAATTGGATTTTGTATAATGGATTATCTTTCGTTCACTGAGTATTATATAATTGTTTCACCATAATGACATTTTCGATTTATTATGCAGACCAGGTGTGTTGTGGATGAAAAATTTATCCTAAAGGTGGGGATGATTTTCAAGACACTAGAAGAAGCTGGAAAGTTCTACAAACATTATTCCAAACTTGCTAGTTTTTCTACGAAATAAGGAACACGACTCGGAAGGGAGACGAGGTTAAGAATCAACTAATTGTATGCAGTAGAGAGGGGAGGTGGAAATCTAAGATATCTCCAACTTTGAAAACAAACCCCTCAGATGGGTTAAACTGTCCAGCTAGGATTTATGTACATATAATGAACGACGTCGGTCTTTGGATAATTTCCAAAGTCGTTCTGAATCACTCACATCCCTGCTGTCCAGACCGAGCAGAGATTCTCAAACAACACAGGGAAGTAAGCATGTTCGTGCGTTGCACCATTGAAACCAACGAGGAAGCTAGAACTAGATCGAGCAAAACTTACCAATTATTTGTAGTAGCAACCGGAAGCCACCATGAACTAAGTTTTATAGAAAAAGACGTGAGGAATTACATCACAAGGGAAGTAATGAATGTTTCTGAACAAGACGATGCCAAAGAATTTGGGAAGTACCTACTAAGAATGAAAGAGAAGAACCAAAATTTCTTTTTCGAGCTCAACCTCGAAGGCGATCACTCCATCAAACATGCATTCTGGGTCGACGCAAGAAGCAGGGCTGCATGCGAGTATTTCGGAGACGTGGTTTCATTCGACACTACCTACAACACAAACAGGTATTTCATTCAGTCACGTATAGTTTTAGGTTCAGTGAATTTACAAATTTTGGTTCATCGCTGTCTGGGTGCGTTCATTTATGCAGGTACAATCTGGTTTTAGGTTTTTTTGTGGGCGTCAATCACCACAGTCAGTCGACACTTCTCGGATGCGCGCTGATAAAAAATGAGGACATCCAATCATTCAAATGGCTATTCGAGTGTTGGCTCCATTGCATGGGAGGGAAGGCACCAAAAGGAATTCTTACCGACCAATGCGCATCGATGCAGAGGGCAATTGACATGTGCATGTCAACAGCAATTCACCGGTGGTGCATCACATCATGAAGAAGATCCTAAACAAAATAAACGGCTACAAGGGACACGAAGAAATCGAACAAGAGATGAGCCATGTCGTTTGGAACTCGTACACGAAAGACGCATTCGACAGAAACTAGAACGATTTCCTCACAAAGTACGGCCTCGAAGGCAACAACTGGCTCTCAGGTAACCAAGGTTTCAATTCGAATTATTTTCATGCCCATACCTTTTTGTTTAAAATCATGCACAGGTTTCGGTTTACCACACCTTATTGGTTCAGTTCATTCTGCAAAGCTGTACGAGGATCGACACATATGGATTCCAATTTATCTGGATCACCACTTCTGGGCCGGGATGAGAAGCACACAAAGGAGCGAGAGCATGCACGCATTTTTCAACAAGTTCATCACACACAACAGCTCCCTGAGACAATTTGTGAAGCAATACGACAATTGCCTAGCAAGCAGAGAGCAAAGAGAGAGAGAATTTGACGCTGCAGATTTTCACACCGTGATACCGTGCGCAATAAAATCAGTAATAGAGGCCCAGTTTCAGCACGTGTATACCCACGATTTCAGGGAAGTTCAAGCACAATTCAGAAGTAAAGTGAACTGCATCACAAGATCAATGCATTCCACCCTAGGTTTCACAACATACGAAGTCGTAGAGCAGGTTTCCAACTCCAAATTCAACAAGTTTTTTGTCACCTACGACGCAATATCACGAGAGGTAAAGTGTCAGTGCCTGCTGTTTGAGTCAAGGGGCATACTATACCGCTATTCCTGAGCGTCCTACGCTTCGAGCGAGTGGATAACGTGGCACTGAAATACATACTAGAACGCTAGAGCAAGAACATAAAGAGGAGGCACACATACATCAAGAGCAGCCAAGACGAGCCTCTACTGGAGCCAAGAAGCAAGATATTCGATGATTTAGTGTTTCAGTCGCACAATATTTGCAAATTTGCATCCGAGTCCAAAGAGCTGACCGGAATTTTGCACCGGGCGTTTGACAAGGTCATGGCCGAGATGCAAGAATATCAAGAGAGAAGCAAAGGAAAAAGTTCATTATCCCACGAAGAAGCGACGTTGAGCAACTTGAACGGCCTTCAAAGCCCGCCACGCGTCAAAACAAGAGGCCAACCCAAGAACAGACTTGGATCAAACCTGGAAAAAAAGATCTCAAACGCCAAGAAGAAAATGAAAAAAACAGCTCCAAGTGAGGTAAAATTGATTTGTTTTCGATGAGGAAAAAATTTATTTGTGCATTTTACTAATATATGATTTATTATGTCTTTTGCAGTTGAACCTTTTAGACGGCGGATCAAACATTCAATCAAGCTACAGCCTTTACAATGCATCGGATATGAATTATCCCAGAGAGGATTATACGAGTTTTAGTTTTTATTAATGTAATTTTTTTTTTCATCCATGAGCAAATTTTGGTTCACTAATGTTATAGTAGAGTTAATTTCTGACGGTTGTTAGTTTTTAATGAATAGTAACTTTTTTGTTTTTGATATTAGCTTTTGTAAAATTCTTTATTCAAAAGTCACTTTTTTTTTTAAATTGAAAGTCAACTTATTGTGCTATGTCAGAGAGTTCAGGTGTTTCTGAAACTGAATACTGATTGAAATATTTTTTTATAATTAGCTCTCTGCTATATTGATATATGCAATTTTTTGGTTCATCCAGTGTATTAATTTTGGTTCATTATGTTTTTTGGGGTTCTTAATCTCTTGATAAATACCCTGATTCCATTCACTGTGAACCTGGAACAAAACAACAGCCAGATAGTTTCAACAGATATATAAATTAATATCTCAGACCGACAGGACAAGGAGGAATCCATCTTGAATCAGATATAAATATTAACATTAGATATATACATTGATATTAACATTTACATTAATATTCGCATAAATACATTGAAAGAAGCATTGTTTGCTTTTTTAAACAAGTTAAACAAAATATTGTTAATTATAACCAGTCAATCATAGTATATCCTATTTACTATCTAAACCTGCAGATGCAAATTTACAATAAGGGTTGGAGAGGGCAGCAGATGGCTTCGGGAGTCTTATTGCTTCAAATGCCCGAATCACTTGGTCTCTGATTTTGTTCATTTCACGCAAAAGAATATTCAAACCATATTCGTGTCTGAAGTCATCAATCTCTTCCTACATTTCAATCAAAAGGAATTAGATACATAAGAAATAAACCCAATCGAAATAAGAAATGAAAGAATTGCATTAATTTTGAAACTACTTACTTGTGTCCAAGCTTTATATTGATATCTCTTCCTGCTTTTGATCTTTCGAAGATCAATTTTTCGAGCCATTTCATGACGTATATGCCACAATTATAGCTAAGCAAGAATTCAGTAAAATACAATTAATAGTATACAAAATAAAACACACTAAAAATATCACTATAGAAGAGAAAGATTTTTACTATGTACGTTGATCATTCAGCATGATATATTCTGCTTCTTCTCCCTCTCCATGCTCTATTAAGGGTTCTGCCCTAGCGTAAACCCTCATCTGGAAAATTATTAATCCCCGAAAGGGACACAAAAAGCTAATAAAGAGAAGCAACAATAATGAACCGAACTCCTTTCATGTACTGAATAATTTACAACAAAATAACTTACAACAAATTTGTTCAGCTTCACTCTTGATTCAGGTATATCTTTTTTCTTCTTATTCACAGGATCAAGCATATAGAATACCTTTTTTTGGACATCGGAAATCCACAACCACCCATGCCCTCTGTTGCAAATCGACACAAACAACTGAAGTTTGGGAAAATGATAGCATATTTCAGTTGAAACAATAGGAAACGAGAGAATTATCGAAGAATTTTTAGAAATGATAACTTACAAATGGATACAATGCAAGTTTTCTTTTGTCAAGGAAATGGCGATGGTGGGCATACTGATTGATATCGAACTTGTAGGCCTTCTTGGTCCTTGGATCAGTGTAGTCCACGCCATGGGTTCCCAACATAAACCTCTGCAAAATGAACATCAGTTAAATCACAAACGACCAGACAAGGGAATCTAATTGGCCAACACCACTGAACCGAACACAATTCATATGCTGAATAAAACGTGATAAACATTCAATCATCAAGAGAAAAATTTTCTTCATGCAAAAGAACTCAACAGAACACATCACAATCAGGTGAATCAATATGAACATCTCCACTGAACCGAACACAAATCATGCACTAAATAAAACGTGATTAATATTGATTCATCAAGAAAAATATTTTCTGCATGCAAAAAGACTCAACTGAACACTTGACAGTCAAATAAATCAACATGAACAACTCCACTGAACATAACTCGATTCATGTTTTGAATAAAACGCGATAAACATCAATCAGCAAGGAATAAAAAATTTAGCTTACCACAATATCCAGCGGCACAATGTATATTTTTTCCTGAAACCAGTGACCTTTTATTTGGTTAAGAATCATGCTATGTATAGTGATCACCTACAGGAAGAAAATTTATGAGATATAATGTATAAGAGTCTTTAGAAAAATCATTAACGTTAACACAATTGGCAAAGAATTTACCGTGCTTTCCACTTGTTGTTTGGGCATTAGAGACATGAAATGTTGTCTAACCCCCTCGTAATTTGCCTCATGCTTCAAGACGAATATGGCATCATATTCATTGCTACTATCTTTGGTCTGTTTTACATGTGTCATCCAATGATAACACTTTTCTATCAACTCCTCCGTGATTTCTTTCTTTTTCTCCGGAGTTTTGTAAAGTTCAGCAGTTGTGAAGCTTGCCTTGCCACTCGTTGCTTCACCAAATTTCAAAGCCGCCATCACCCCAGCATCTACCACCGCCTCTTCCAGGATTTCAAGCCGTGAAACAGTCGGCTCAGAGGGCTGAGTTGGTTGAGAGGGGGAGTTGGTTGAGATGCTATGTGACTTATCCTAAGGCTAAAGGAAGGCACATCAGCTTCCCATTTCCTAGGATGATTCGTTGGAGGTTCTGGCTCCGTATTTCTTGGTGAAGATTCCTCAGCAGCCTGCTTTTGTTGTTCCGATTGTTGTGCCGGTTCTTCTTCGAAGGGCTGCTGTTGTGGTTCCAAAGGGCTGTTGCATTAAACAGAAAACAGTTCAATAATGATCCCAAATTATAATTGTATTCCATTAAAATTAATAAAAAAAAATTTATGCACAACTTACTCATTTTCAGAAGGGATATAGATATAGTCATCTTTCATTAACTCTTCCTTAAGAGAACTCGGAAGAGATACCGCAATAGGATCCACAAGGAATGTAAAGAAGGAAGAAGTTAATGTTGAATAATTAGAATAGGTTTTGAGAAATCAAAATTTTCACATTGAAAAACTCACATTTCCAAAGGTTGGAAACGAGTCTCTTCTCGAACCTCAATTATTTGTAGCTCGGAAACAGGTGTAGTGCTACTGACATTTAAACATGATTTCCGTGTGATAAATTAAACAAAAATTATTACCTAAATCTAAAATTATTTCCGGGGTATTTTTCCTAATAACAGAGATAACAAATTAAAATAGAAACTGTAACACCCCAATTAGCCTAAGCTTTACCTCGCATCGTAAAGCAAAGATTAATCAAGGACTATGACAGTTCTGAGCTCATATATATGATATATAGAAGGAATAATATTATCTAAAAGCCTGATGAAGGATATAGCTCAAAAACAGGATTTAAAAGTGTAAAATGAACTAACGAAGCGTCTAACTTAACGCACAAGAAACAGATGTTATATAAGAAAGGATAATAGCATAATAGTATAATATCATAAGAGCTAACCACGGCTTGCGGAGTTTAAGCCGGCTAGCCAAATATATATAGGCAAACAGAAACTGAAGTTTTAAAATGGCTTATACAAGTTTTTGCTCTCTCTCAAATACAAGCCTCTAGGCCAAAGAAAAATACAAAAGTGAGAGATGTATAAACAAAATAAATCAAAAGACTCCAAGAGTAACAGGATCCTCCGCTTCTGTCACCATCCAAGCAACTCACCCTGATGGGTTGCTACCTGTATCTGAAAAACAACAGAAATATGGTATGAGAACCGGAGGTTCTCATTATGGTATCAGTACCCAGTGATGTAGGATATAAGATCCCGGGACGCCAGAGGCAATCCTAGGCTTCATATCCATCACAAGATTCAATCCTAAGGCATACTAAACAACACAGCATAATATGTAAAACCTTAACAAAACTTAAAACCTTAGTATATCAAAAGGGAAATCTATTCTTAAAGGATTTCTACTCTAACCAAACACCGCTGTCCCACAGCCTTCACCAACCTATCCTCCATGCGATCCCATTACCGCCGCCTACCTAACCTCCTCAAAACTAGACAAACACAGATAATACAAACAAGGAAACCACAGGTAATATTCAAGTATATATCAAATAATTCAAGAAGCAAGTAGGCATATTATGCAAGTAGGCAAACTCAAGTAATCAAAGCAAACAAACATATAGATGATGCATATGATGAATGTCTGCCCTAATGGCTGTGATATCACATGTCGGTTATTGTGCCAAACCCGACGGCAAATCCGGTCGACAACTCCCGGATTAGTCTTTCTATTGCGCATAAGGAGGAAAAATTCCGAGGGAGAGTGCCATACCACCTTCTCCTTTCAGAGGGAAATATTCCGAGGGAGCGTGCCCTACCACCTTCCTCTGGTTGTCGCATGATTCCGTGGGTTAGTGCCCTACCACCTTGCAATCAGAGAGAAACCCATGCTCAGGAGGAAAATTCCGAGGGAGAGTGCCCTACCACCTTCTCCTTTCAGAGGGGAATATTCCGAGGGAGTGTGCCCTACCACCTTCATCTGGAGCAATCATTATGAATGAGAAGCTCGGCTTCAAGCCTCACATCCAAACATAGGCAGAATACTGCCACAGCCCCTACAACAGATAGCAATACATATAATAATCACGAAATCAAACTCAGAGGCCACTCCTCATAGTGCACTTCCACTCATTCTCATTTCATCCACCATAATCATTCATTTCCAAGTCTTCAACTCATCACAACCATCATCTATTCATGACTTTCTATTCCGAACTCCCTAGTTCGTTAATTTCTCAATTCATCTACCATTCTTCTTTCGCACTACACCAAACCCATCCCCAGTACACTAGAAACATAAGCCTCCGTTCTCTAATCTTTCATAATACTCATTAACTAAAACCCTTCGCCTATTTCTCATATTCCCATACTCAAAAATTAAGGCCAAAAGCCGTAAAATGGTGTTAAAGAAGCTTACAACCTTGTTGGGAAGGTGAAATAGTTGAAAACAAAGTTTAAAATTATGAAACCGGTTGTGTGCGTCCGCACAGAGGTGTGCGTGCGCACACCCAGGAAGATTTTGAAAGTGTGCGTACACACAGGGGTATGCGTACGCACAGGTACTAAAATTTACAAGCCTGTTCACTCGCACAAGCTGTGCGAGCGCCCCCAACAGACGACCCTTCTCGACTTGTGCGTGCACACAAGGCTGTGCGTCCGCACAGGTCATAATTCTTCATTGATGTGCACGCACACAAGCTGTGCCAACGCTGCAAGCAGTAAGCCTTTTCCTGCCTGTGCATTCGCACAGGATGAGATTTGTGCAGGTTTGTGCGTGCGCACATACCAGAAATCCTGAAATTCTGCAACTCTGCAGAATTTCAGATTTTCAACACTAACTTTGAATGATCATAACTTCCTCTACAAAATTCCAATTTTCAAAAAATTTATATCGATTAAAAGGGTTTTCAAAGATCTTTAATTCTAGACAAATTTCATCAATTTTTGAAAACCGAGGCAAGAGTTATGCTTAGACAAAGTTTACCAAAAACTAACTTTTATCCAATTTCACAATTTTCACACTTTCATTGTAAAACACAACCAAAACCAAATCAACCCAATCCAAACTCCACTTTTCATCAAAATTAACCCTCTATGCCATATTACACCAAGCTTATCACATTTTCCCTGCAACTTTCCTCATCCACAACCTCATCATCAATATGTCACATATATCAACCCTCATTAACAATTTTCCAAAACTATATTACCAATTCATCAACATCAATATCATATATATAAATCAACACAATTCACTTCTCAACTTCACACATCATTCATCCTCATCATATCATTAACAATCATCAAAATTAAGCTCAATAATCATCCTTTCATCATACATCATCATACAACAACATTCACCCACTCATCAATCATTCAAATCCAAACCTATGCTATGGGTCACTAGCCTAAGTGTCCATGAATATTATATACTACATAGAGAAAACCGAAACCATACCTTGGCCGATTCCCAAAATTCCCCTAACCCACCACGAGCACCTCAAAGATCACCGCCAAGCTTTCCAACACAATACAAGCTTCTAACAATCACCAACAAGCTCCCAACTCACAACAAACAAGCTATATACACACCAAACATCATTGATCAATCTAGGGCTCAACATAAACATAATCTCACAAAGATTTCAAGAGTTCTTACCTTATCCAATAGTTTTGGAAGCCAAAACCACCAACAATCAAGTGCTAGAGTGTACCTAAAATACCCAAGACACAAGATTTCACTCAAAACCAAACCCTAAAACTCGAAATTCTCAAAGGCACGAAAACTGGGCAGGGAAACTCGAGGAACTTACCACAATGCTTAGATAAAAAGGACAGACTCGGCAAGAGATTTGTGTAACTGCTGACAGCACGCAAATCGGAGCATCGTAGCTCAAGATATCGCAGATTGAATGGAGAAGTGAATAGTACTTTTCTCTCTTCTCTTCTCCTCCTTGCAGTTGATGTGTGTGTGTTTATGGGTGAAAGGTTCATTAATGAACCCTTATATATGTTGGACTTAGGCCCAACTTGGGCCCGGTCCAATCTGTTAGCATTTTTAGCCTGTTCGGCCCAACTTTGGACCAAACCTTTAACACTAACGCCTGGTTTTCTATTTCTAATATTTTTCTAAGATTTTCGACTGTTGTTCACTTTTTCTCTCCCAGTATCAGGAAAACTTGAACCGGTTCAACTGCCGGTTTGTGGTTTTTCACGGTTTTTTTTGCAAAAAACACATTTTCTGACTTGGAAGGACCTACTGAGTCCAAAAATCATATTTAAATTCCCAAATTCTCATTCTAACTTTTCAGAATCTAATTTGGGCATTTAAATGATTTTTATTCGTAAAACGCCGGTTCTTACAGAAACCAAGATTAAAAGTAAAGGTCTAGAAACACATGAAATTCATTTTTGGAACCCACTAAACCGAAAGTAAAGGCTGCAATGAACCAATTTACCTAGTATTGTTTGGGGCATTTATAGACGGTGTAGAACTCGCCTGAGTCTGTAAGAGAAGTTCGCTACCCAGATTTACAGTCGGCGGTCTAAGCAAGATAAATAAATATTAGTAAGTGAATCCAAAAGAATTAGAAGAGGTTCTAGCAAAAGTTAGCAAAGAAAAAAAAGGAACTCGGTATAAGAAACCGAATCTTACGTCTCAGAGAAGTCATTTTGCGCCTCCGTCGAGTCAAACTGATCCGGAGCAACGTTTGCTGTTTGAGCTCCATCATTTCTTTTCTTTGATCTCTTTTCTCTTATCATCTCCAACGCTTGTCTTCTTCTTTCTATAGCGTTGTCTTTTACTTGTTTAGTTCTGAAAGTTCATAAAATAAGTATCAATGGACCTAAAATGAAATCATCAATTAAAAAAAATATGATTTGAGAAACTTACTCCTTGTCAGATTTGGTTTATTTTTTTGCCACCCTCTACGGGTGTTTTCTTTTTACTATGGTTTTTTTTTTCAATTTCTTTTTCTCTGCAACACAGACAAACACATCAAATTTATACCAGAGAAAAATATAAGCAAGAAAAAGACACTAACAATCAAGTAAACAAAAATGACAAACTCCACTGAACCGAACGCAATTAATGCGCTAAATAAAATGTGAGACACATTCAACCATCAAGAAAAACATTTCTGCATGCAAAGGGAGAAGTGAAGACGCAAATAATCAAGTGAACGAAAATTACAAAGACTATTGAACAGAAAGCAATTCATGTGTTGAACAAAATGTGATACACATTCAATCATCAAGAAAAATATTTCTGATGAAAAAGGACTCAACTGAACACTTGACAATCAAATGAATCAACTTGAGCAACTCCAGTGAACAATATGACATTTGTAATTTACTTAACAAGCATACATAAACAATTTTCAGCAAAGAAAAGCAAAACTAAACCAGAGGAATATCATACAATCATATAAATGAACATCGCCCAATACTTATTGGCTTTCAGATTTGCTTGTGCTCTCTGAATCTGTCGGTACATGCTTCCTTTTTTGCTTTGTTTTTTAACCACCTTCTATGGTTGTTTTCTTTTCTTTGTGGCAGTTTTTTCAATTTCTTCTTCTCTGCATTACTTAAGAACAAGTGCATAAGAACAATTTTAAGCAAATACAAGTAAAATGAAACCAATACGAAGATCAAACTTATTGGTTTTCAGATTCACTTTTGCTTTCTGAATCCATGGGACTACTTTCAGTTTCTCTTGTTGTTTCTAAATCTGTCTCAACGAGCTTTTGTTTTTTAACCACCCTCTGTTGTCTTGTTCTCTTTGTTGGCGGTATTTTTTCGGATTCGGATCTAGATTCAGATTGAAAAATTGTGTCTTTTTTCGAAGAAGAATCCAGATCAACAATTTTCTTTTCTTCTTTCTTCCCTTTTTCTTTCTTATCTAACTAATTTGTTTTTGTTTTTTCCTTTTTTATTTGGTTTCTATACAGAAGTCTCTAAAACTGAAACTTATTTAACGAGCAAATACACTAACAATCAGCTGAATCAAAATGAGCAACCCCATAGAACCGAACGACACTAATGTGCTGAATAAAACGCCATAAATATTTAATGATAATGAAAAACATTTCTGGATGCACAAGGTCTTAATTAAAAACACTATCAATTAAGTGAATCAAAATGAGTAACTCCACTGAACCGAACAATATTCATGTGTTGAATAAAACGTGATAATCATTTAATCATCAGAAAAATATTTTTGCATGCACAAAGACTCAATTGAACACACTAACAATCAGGTGAACCAAAATAAGCATGTCCACTGAACCGAACAAGATTCATATGGTGAATAAAGCGTGATAAATATTTAATCATCAAGAAAAATATTTCTGCATGCACAAGGATTCAAATGGACACACTAATTCAAATGGACACATTAAAATTAATTATAACCTAAAAACACAAGCTTATTTAGTTAGTAGAGTTTTTTAGAAGCATCTGAAACAAAATTTTAGGGGAAAATTTTTGTTTAATTTACCAATGTGTCAGTTGCTTCCTCCGATATCCAGTCGAGCATCATCTTCTTTGTCCAATGGGCCACCCACGGTGGCGGGGGAGCATCAAGTCCAAACGGGCGAGGGAACTTGGTTTCATGGAAGTAAATCAGCATCAAAACAAAAATACAACTGTCAACGGACTGTTTCCTTCCCTTTCTCTTGTTTTCAATTCCTCTCCTCAAGAAGCTGAGCACATGTTTTGCCCAATCCCACTCTCGGATGTTGTCCACACGAAAGATAGGCGGCATATGGATCGGGAAGGCCACGTTTACCCGTCGGCAGCAAGAAGCACTTCTGTACGAAGACGACAAAAGTCCTCCGGAATTTTTGCCAGTTCTCCTCCCCTTCAACACTCATATCCAGAACAGACTTTGTCAAATTCGCCAACGTAACATTTTTGAGGCTGTCAAATATTGCCTTGTCTTCCGAATTCAGTTTGCCGTAATCAAACTTTCAGGAAAATGATTCCCTACAATATTTTAATAACAACAAATCAGCCAAAAAGGCTCAGTTTAATTTTCTGTACCCCAATGAACCAAAATTAAAGAAAACAATGAACCAAAATTAAGCAGGAAGTGGAAAGTATATTACCGCCGTTGCTTATACCCAGCGCAGCAGCTACCTTGTGAGGCGTTATGTATATTTTTCCCTGGAGAATTTTCAGGCATCCCTGATACTCATCATAGCAATCAATCAATTCCCTCAAGAGGGCGTGAGAGACATTCATTTTTGGGACATGTGCCAGGGCACTAAATCCCATTTCTTCAATTATATCTTTCTTTTTCTGACTCATATTCTTGAACACTATTGCTATTGCCTTGATTGGCATATGCAATCATGAATTTTCTGCAAGTTTTGAAATAGAATGTGAGGATATATTTATAATATAAAATAGATATTATTTGAACGAAAGCAGATAATTATTTGTGCTTACGTTATAGCGCGGCTTCTCCTTATTTGTTACCATTGTCTTCTTGAGTTTTGCTGTAATGAAAAAATTTGGTCAATACTTCACCCAATACATCGACGAGCACAAGCATTCATATCTTAATCAAGTCAATTAAAATGTCCCAGCCCACTGAACGAACTCCCTTGATGCACTGAATAAAACATGATAAATAATGAAACAGCTAGAAAAGCATGGCTGCATGCAATCAGAATAACCCTAAACCCTGAACACACTAAATATCAAGTGAATGAAAATCACCAAGCCCACCGAACCGAACACAACTCATGTGGTGAATAAGTCATTATAAACTTTCAATCATCAAGAATAGTATTTGTCCATGCAAAAGAAGTCAGCTGAACAGAGTAACAACCAAGTTCAAATTTACATACACTATCCACTGAACTGAATAAAAATAAGAACAAATTTCATTCAAATTCCTAGTTACACTGTAAAAATGCAATCAGAATAACCCTAAACCCTAAACACACTAAATATTCAAGTGAATGAAATCACCAAGCACATCGAACCGAACAACATTCATGTGATGAATAAATCATAAAACTTTCAATTATCAAGAATAGTATTTCTCTATGCAAAAGAAGTCCATTGAACAGAGTAACAATCAAGTTCAAAGCCCTAGTTACACTATCCACTGAACTGGATGAAAATAAGAACAAATTTCATTCAAAGTCTTAGTTATGTTGTAAAAATGCAGTCAGAATACGTTAATCTACTAAACGAAGCAAATCAATCCAGTAAAATTAAAATGCAATTAGGAGAAATGCTACATTGCAAGATTTCAAATGAACAGCAGTTTTTCTCATACCTTTGTCAGTCTTTGTTGCTATTTTCGTTCGTTTTTGCTTCTTCCTTGCGAAATATTCTTGCGATTCTTCTCCAGTAGTGATTTTCGCAGAGAACGTGAGTGAAGTTTGAGTAATTTTGAGAGAGATTCGAAGAGAACGAGCAGTTTCGTGTAGTGATTTCGTGTTGAAGAAGATGTAATGTTCTTTCATAATGAAGCGCAAATGAAGCAACGAGCGGTTTGTGTCTTTGGCGCGTGGAATCACGCTTCATTAATGCACCTGAGTGAATTTGGGTTTGAGCCAACTTAAATAACTTGAATACACATTTTATATAAATGTGTAGCATAACTGATTAAATATTAACACATATTTTGTTGTCATATTTTTTAACATATCTGGACAAACAAGGCACCCATAATATTTTTTATTTTTGCAGTGCGAATAATATAAATAATATAGAAAAACATTAATATTTAATATATATATATATATATATATAATTAATTAATTAATTTATTTATTTTATTTATTAGAAAAGAAATCTAAATCTAGCAACTTTTTATCCAAAATGATATTTAATTATGGGTACTAGTAATAAATAAAAATATTGTTTTGAAATATTGGGTTGGGATATAATTAAATTAACATTGCTTTATCTGTACACAGGACGGACTTTAGGGGGGCGAGTGGAGGTCGGCCTCCAACTTTTTTTAAAAAAGATTAATAGTAATAAGTTATTAAGTACGATTTAATTTTTTTAAAAATTTATTTAGTATTTAGTTTAATATAAATAAAAATCCCGTCAAACCTAAATATTAATGATTTCTAATATCTAAAAAGTAAGTAACAATATTTAAAAAATATGAAAAGATATTATTACTAATATTTTTTAATTAAATAAAATTTTTCAATTCCCATAAAGTAGATTTTTTTTCTTCTTGTGAGCGTTCTTCTTGATTCATTTGGTATTAATTTTTTTGTTTTAACTACCACAACTGGGTAGAGTTCTTTTTCAACTATGAATATTGTGAAGAATAACTCAAAAACAAAATGAAAGATATTTTTTGTTAATTGTCTTTTAATTATATTGAAAAGAAAATTGTAGAAAAATTTGACACAAATTCTATTATCGATGAATTTTATGAAATGAGGAATCGACCACTTTATTAATAAAAAGTACATATATATTTTTTGTACTTTAAAATATATTTTCTATAAGTATATTTTTGAAATGTATTTTATATTATATAATTTTTTGTATAATTTTTTAATATTATATATGTTATTAGCCCCCTATAATACTATTTCTGGATCCGTCCCTGTCTGTACATATGCAAAGAAACTGAAGTATCCTGTAATGCAAAGAATTGTCATTACGTATTCTTTATCCTATTTTCTCTTCATAACTGCCATTGATTTATTTCCGGTTCAATAATTAACTCTTCTGAAAATTTGAACAAAGTAAATTATTCTTTGGTGGAAGAGAAGATGCTTATAACTCACAGGATTATAACATAACTTTGCATTATTTCGAAGTAATTTAAACTTAAATAATCTGGCATATTTTTAGTATCTAACTTTGATTGAAAAACACTTATTACTTCGTCAGATCATGTATATATCTAATAGTTACTTAGCTTCCTCTCTCCCAAGACTTTTAATTCCAGAGTTATTTAGATTGATAATATACCGTGCCAGCTAATTAATTAATTAATTAAATGAGAAAGAGGGATCCTTGGTGAAATCTTGAGCAATGTTATATTACTTTAATTCTGGTTGAAGATTTATATTACCTTATTCAGATTAATTGATTAAGAATTTAGAGATGAAAACATACATTACCTGAATTAAGCAGCTTTTTACAGATAACAAGAATTCAATCAACTGGATTCACATTAATTCGGGGAGTTTTTTCATCCACCAATTGACAGCCTTCACCCTAGATACAGCAACCTAATATCAAAATATTCATCTGGAAAATGATTCATGAGGGGATTCAATACTCGCTAAGTTAAAGAGTCGAATGTTCCATACGAAGTCTACCCAAGATGCTCGAGCTCACCGAAGAACCCACTGCATACAATGGTTTTCTGCGCCGACGCCACACCCATATGGAACATCTCACCATGGTCAGCAGTCTCCAGTGTTAGAAACAATATTGAGTAGTGTCCATCGTCAAGGTATATATAAGAACTAGAAAAATCAGAATAATAAAAGGATGATATTCTATAATAAATTAGAAAGTATGAGGAGCCAATATCATTAATGTACAATGTGTACAACAGGTTAAAATGAAATTAAAATCAAATTATAGTCAAATCATTAATTTTAAATATTTACTAATTTGAATTTTAAAAAAAATTAGGATTCAGTTATTTGAAAACAAAAACTACAATCATCTCTCTCTGAACCGTGAGAACTAACCAAAAACGCAGATCCTCTCTCCGTCGGTGGTACCTCCTTTTCTTCTTGTCTCGTGTTTTCTCACCGGGAGTCGTTCCGTCTGACGCTGACATCCGCACCGGTGAACACCCAGCAGCGCTGTCCCATCGTGTGGCTCGTTCTCGCAGCACCGCATCAAGTCCACTTGGAACGTCTCCGTCGCAGCCGGCATGTGCCTTCCTCTGGCCATTGACGGTGCAAGATAAAGGGGTACGTCTATCACCGCGTGGAAGTTCGGAAATGGCGTGCAATGTCGTTCAACCATCGTGTCAAGTTCCATCCTCTGTTGCTGATCACAATTCATGGAAGCCACATGAAAACGCTCCCGATCATTTCATCGCCGACAGTGAGCAATTTAATAAAGTGAGCATGGTTCGTTGAATCATTGATAATGGATGGTTATTTCCATATGATTTAGAATCGTCAGTGCAAGTGGAGTGTTTTATTTTATGTTAACTGCTTACTTAGATGGAACATAAACATTCTTCATTCAATCAAATTTGTGTTAATCAGTCATGGAATATAGATTTGACGTGGGATGAAATTAGTTCTTTTGTGGACTATCCTATATGAATGTATGAATTTAAATATCCTAAGTTGTTAAACCAGCATGAATAAGCATTAAAGTTGGTACACTGGACAACTTGCTACTTAATAAGTAATCACCCAAGATTTTGTGCATGATGCCCATAGCGCCACTTGAACCTTATTAGTGTAGTATATTGTTGAAAAATATAAAATAGAACTAACTGTATTGTTATTATTAAGAGTTTTTTTGAAAATAAAAATTAAATAGAATAGATTGCTTCCGGCATGTTTAGATTAGGCATATATGTATGAGTATACATGATAGATGACGTATGAATTAAAAAGGCAACTCTAGTAACTTTGGACTCTAAAACTAAGGAATGAAATAAGTGCATGGTAGTTGTATGTGTTGCATGTTGATACTTGTGGTATACAGTGTCCTCGTGTACATAGAATAGTAGTAGTTAAAATTCTTATATAATAGTTAAAATAAAATAAGTTATTCAATTACTATCAATAGGTGATATTCATGCATTTTTTTCCAAGTTAAAATGGGTAGGATGATGTGGTTGATTTATATTTATGTCTCTTTCTTTGTGGTGTTTAGTGAGGATTTATGTACATGACATTTACTAATAGTTTATGTAATTAGTTTTCATGATTTGATTTGTGTGTTTATTTTGTGATTATAGGCCATGCCACTGTTGGATGTTACTGAGGTTGGAAGTGAAGAGATGGATCTTGGTTACGAGGTTTGGATTATAGTTTTATTCTATATTGTCATGTTTGGTACAGTAACCATCCTATTTGTTCTTTATCTGTTGACGTGTGCATTGAATTCTCAAAAAAGTCAAAATAATCCATACTTCTAAAATCAAAGCAACTAGTTTAAATTGAATTATGATCAAAGGATAAGAGAAAACTTGTTTATAATTTACTGATTTATGCAATAGGTGGCGTGACTTCATGAGCATATGTACATTTACAGTACCTCGTGGAATCTTGAATAGGACTTAGATAATGCGTTTCATCCCTAAACAAGAACAACAAAAAGGAAACACGCCCGAGAAAAAAAATTATATTTGTCTCGCTTTTCTGTGGTGTTTAGTGAGGGTCTATGTACATGATTTTTACTAAGGGTTTCTCCAAATAGTTTTCTTGATTGGATTTGTGCGTTTATTTTGCAATTATAGGCCATGCCACTGTTGGATGTTTCTGAAGTTGGAAGTGAAGAGATGAATCTTGGTCACGAGGTTTGGACTCTAATTTGATTTTGTATAGTCATGAACCACATGTTTGATTTTACCATTAATGGCATTAATTTTTTTTTAATCTAAAACGTACGTACCAGATCACGGTTGCCTTCGGAAAGACGAAATACCAAGTGTTGGAATGTAGTTTGTGCAGTTGCAAATGGCTCATAAATTCTATGTTAGCTATGTAAAGAAAGTAGGGTTTGCAACTAAGATACAGACGACAACCTATGATAGGATCACAAAGCAACCCATCAACCAAGCTATTCACTGTAATAGGGATGGGTTTCACGAGTCTCGTGTCAAAGCGTCAACGCAGAAGAACACGATTTCAGCCGCCGGGTGCAAGGCAAGGATATATGTGAAGTTTGATAAGGAGAAGCAAGAGTGGATTTTCTTGAAGGTTGAGTTGTGGCACTCGCACCCATGTTCAGCGAGAAAGGTGATACACTACCATGAGTATAGGAAGCTGACCATGCATGCAAAGTGCATGATCAAGAATAATGATGAGGCTGGGATTCGACCAAACAAGACATTCCTAGCTTTGACAAATGAGGCTGGGGGCCCATTTGACATGGATTCTCAGAAAATGATTTAAAAAACTATATTACAGCAAGGCTCCAAACCAGCAACGTGAATGCGGATGTTAGGGAGATGATGAACTACTTCATGAGAATGAAGAACATCAATCCAAACTTCTTCTACGCGGTGAATTTGGACGAGGACTGTAAATTTCGGAGTGCAGTATAGGTGGATGCAAGGTGTAGGGCGTCATACAAATATTACGGGGACGTTGTGTCAGTTGATAGCACATACAGTACAAACAGGTATGAAGTAGTTATATTGGTATTTTTTCTTTTTTTTTTTATGTTGTTCGGTCGTGAGTGAGATTTGTTATTTGTGATTTTTTTGCGTGTAGGCATGGATTACTGTTTGCGTCGTTCGTTGGTGTTAACCACCATGGTAAGTCGACCTTCCTCGGTTGTGCTCTGCTTGGAAATGAGGAAATCCCAAGTTATGAGTGGGTTTTCAGTCAATGGGTGAAGTGCATGGGAACTGCCCCACAACGGATCATCACCGATCAATGCAGATCCATTTTTCGTGCGATCAGAAATGTGTTACCTGATACACGCCACCGGTGGTGCATTTGGCACATTATGAAGAAATTACCGCACAAGCTTGGAGGTTATTGCCGGTACAGAGAGTTGTATGATGATCTCAATGACATTGTCTGGAACTCTCAGACGGTGGAGGCTTTTGAGGATGACTGGTCTGAATTTATAGCTGAGTACAATTTACATAACAACCCATGCCTGTCAGGTTTGTTAGTGTACAATTACTTTTCGTGCTTTAATTGACAATTATTTGGTAGCTGGCTTTATCTGTTTTGTAGTAATAAGCTCATTTTAAGGTTTTTGTGATAAGAATCTATTTTTTTCTGTAGACCTCTATGATGACCGACGCATGTGGGTCCCCATATACTTCAAGGGTGAATTTTGGGCTTCCATGAGGAGCACACAAAGGAGTGAGAGCATGCACTCATTCTACGGTGGATTCTTACACAGTCGGACTAGTTTGGTCCAATTTGTTCACGAATATGACAATGTGCTTGGAATCAAGGAGCAGAGGGAATTGGAGGATAATGCAGCAGACACGAGGGGGGTTATCCCTTGTGCAACGAGCTCGCCTATGGAGAGACAATTTCAGCAGGAGTACACTACCAGCATGTTTAGGGATGTTCAAACTGAGTTTGTAAAGAAGGCTGATTGCAGAGTCTCTGTAGTTGCTGAAGAGAAGCCATCGGTATGCATGAAGGTGGAAGAGGAAAAACTAGTGAAGGATACTATTCTCTGCGTTTCATACAACGCCCAATTTGATCGTTCCACACAGAAGGTTCGATGTGAGTGCAATATCTTTGAGAGTTCAGGCGTGTTATGCTGTCACTGTCTTGCAATTTTCCATTCGTACAAAGTGTATAAAGTACCTATCTGCTATGTTCTCCCTCGTTGGAGCAAGAACATAAAGCGCAAGCATACTTATGTCAAAAGTAGTCACGACGTCAGTCGGTCAGATGAGAGTCATGTTGCATTCACGGAATTATGTGCACACTTCTACAACATTGCTTAGGAGTTTGTAAATGATGACGACGAAACAGCCTTGTTGAGCATAGCTGACCGCGCACCGTGCCAAGAAGAGGTCTGAGAGCGTGGCAGACACCCACACCAGCATTAGCTCACAGAGTTCGAACGTTGTCCGTGTGATAGCATCCAAGCCCTATCGAAGGTCACCACAAAGGGCCGGCCAAAGAGTAAGAGGCTCGGCGCTGCCCTCAAGAAGTCCTTCAAAAAATCTGCTCGAAGGAAAAATAAGAATGCCTCCCCGGTACATGTTTGTATCAATCTCGACCTTGCATGTTTTTTTGGTATAGTACTATGCAATAAGTTAATTGTTGTCATTTTTGTTGTGTTTCGCAGGTGGTTCGTCCGGAGGGATCTCAAGATATAAACTTCGGTGCTGTTGTTGGCCGGAATGATCCCCAACAAGCTGGTGGTTTCATGTCTCTGTTAAGCTCTTTCAACAAAAGTTAGAACAAGTTGGACATGGGTGTGCTTGTGTTTATTTTTATTCTCTATGTTTATAGTGTTCAGATTGGTATCCATTTATTATCAAGATTAAATGAAGAGGGTGCTCTTATGTTATAAATATATAGCTTTAAGGTTTGTAGGTAACTCTTGCAAGAGTCTATGCTTGATTAATTTTCATGAACCATTTTTCTTTGGCCAGTATGAACCACTTTACTGTATTAATTTCAATGAAATGAATGTATAACGATTATAGATGATGGTTATTCTTTAACTTACGAGTTAGGTTATTAAATTTGTACTAAATTGCTTCATGCTATACTATATAGTCATTCGGTACGTAGCTGTTCGTTTTAGATATTGACTACGTGGTTTTTTTTTTCCACATATGTGGGATGTTCATTTCTGTACGTGATCGGATATTCGCTTTTACTATGAACATGATGGTTATTCTTGGGTGCTTACTTGTGTATAATAATTGCTGGTTATGTTTTATCTGACTATCATGGTTTCAGAATGTTGTTTTACACAGTCATTTGGTACGTAGCTGGTCATTTTAAAAGGTAATTACGTTGTTATTTTTACCAAGTTACATTAGATGTTCGTTATTGTATAATTTTGGATGTTTACTTTCTCAATATTTGTGGATGGTTATTCATCAAATATTTTAGCATATACTATCTGTAGCATGCATTCCAAAGAAATCACTGGATCTTGTGTCAACACTAGTGATCATGATGTCATAACTTAACATATTCAAGTTAAATCTGAAATACAAAAGATAGATACCTATGATAAGACATAACAAACTGGATGTTCGATTCAATATGAATCTAGATGGTTACTTTCCTAAACAAAATGGATGGTCAGTTTGTCACACTCGTAGGTGTGTCATGCCTGAACAACTTTACACCAACATATTTATAGAAGTTTATTTTTTTTTTAAAAAAATTCTATTGGAAACAAGTCCTTGAAATGTATCATAAATAAATCCCCAAGAATTTAAGCAGAAAGTAAGCTAAATATCATATGGTAATTAAATTCACAGCAGTTTAACCTAAGTACGCTACGTCTTCCTCCCTTTGATTATCCTCCCCTTTGGTAATCCTTTTGCACGTTCTATCAATGTCCTCGTGCTAGGTGCAGTGAATGGTGATCTAACTTCCTTTCTCTTGTTCCATGGTTGATTGCGTCGTATAGGTTCAACCTTGTCTGTCAATAATGCAAGAACCTGGTCAACCATTGCATTATGTGGCCCACAGACAATGTCTAGCATCAACTCCATCCTGTATAATCTGAGTGAATCCTGTAAATAGATTTACCAGGCGAGTTAGGAGTAAGAACCGTTATAGTGATATATATTCAAATTGACGCGTGGTATACGTCCAAAAGTTTATTGTAGTCATCTCATCCCATTCATCAAGAGCATAGTCTTCGGTCAAATTTTCTATGAACTTAATAACATAGATGCCACAACCAAAGCTACAGACAAATAACACAATTATGGAATCAGGATGACAAGAATTTTTAATAGGGTATGCCCCATGACGGAAATAACATAAAAAGCCTCAAAAGTTGAGTTGTAATTTCATCTCACTTGTTCGGTTGCTTTGGAACCCTAGCGTAAGAATGAGATGTGCCTTATGTAGTCCGGACGAATGCAGAAAATGCAATTCTCGCCATGTTCGCAAACAGTCTCCCCTAGAAATCAAGGAACGAAATAGTCGAAAAACATGCTATAGAATTAGATATTACAACTGTATATCGGATAAAAGGAATATATTAGCTTACCACATATGTATCGAGTTTATCCCGTTCATCATCTTGTGGTACAGAATGCAAACTGTCGATTATCATTAGGCGTTTCGCATTCACCTCAAATGCATATACCCACCAATGGCCCCTCCAACAATTAGGAATTAATCACTACAGCAAACAGTACACAAGATTGAATATGTCTCTTACGAAAAAAAAGTCAACTCCCTCGACCATGAAAGAACCAGAACATCCTCAAATCATATGACAGTCATGACATAATTCTTAAAAAAAATAAAAAATTTACTGATCCTGAAGACACAGGATGCCTAAAGAAACTATTTACTAGGCTTAGGAGACCCACCTAACACATTATAAACGTATCCAACAGCAAAGACAATTAGATTCAATCAACACAATAACATAGCACACCGAAAGAGCAAAATATGCAGATTAAAACAACCATATTAATAGTATGACATAGTAACCATCCGTTTCAAATTAAATATGGAATAAATATTGGATTTCGAAGCCCGATTTAGGCAACATATACAAATATTTTTACCTAAAAAAATGACACGCATAAACCACAACTTGATTCAGACAGGATATAAATATTATAAAACAAAACAGCAATATTTAAGGGTCAAACAGACCATCCTTGTCCATGTTAAATAACACATACAGCATGAAGGGAGATCTTTACAAGTTTATTTTGAATATAATAAGACAGAGTGGTGCTATTTCTGGTAACAAAATAATCAGAAGTAACTCATGCAACATAACCAGGAAAAACAGAACAAGGATGTTAAAAAATTTACAAGTTGTCTAATATATTGGAAGTGCAGAGTATTTAAAAAAGAATACAATTGACCCATTTTCTCTTTGCATCTTTGACTTTGTCAAAGAACCTATTATCCTCACCAAAGCTTGGACCAAGCCCCACATACATTGGACTTGCACCGTCAATGAATGATGCCAGATTATCATTTCGTGTGACTAATTCCTGCAAACCCACAACTAGTTAGAATCCTTACAATTTCTGGCACATATTGTAATCAGTAGAGTGTAATTACCAATATTCTTGGACACACACAATAGAAATCTCGCTTGAATCTAGATGATTCGGTGTCGTTGAAGGAGTAGCACATCCATTGAATGACCTGCACAATAGAGTGAGCAAGCATAAACTAAACACTGATAGCAAGTTAGAAAATTAAAACGCATGATTAAGTTCAGATACTTTCCGTGCTGTTGACCCAACTGCGGGCTTTCAAGGTCCAAAATTCCTTCCTTTGTAATACCAGATGGTCCCGGTCTTTATAGGATGCCAAATGTTGCTTTTTGTTCACGGATGAGTTAAGTATCCATGCTCTGAGTTGTTTCTCCTTAGTCTCCCCCTTCTTTATTTTTCTAAGCCTTGGATGAATTGAATGGATCAAGGACGGGGTTGGAGTCTTTTGAAACTGAGTTAAACCGAGTGAAAAGCTAGGTCTCTCTGGACTCGGTGTATGGTAGCATGACTTGTTTGGCATCACCGTTTGCAGGGGCTGCATGCTTATGGCCTTTGATTGCCGCCCTTGTTCAACATTACCAAGCACTTGTTCAAATTTAGGACATTGTACGATGGGATGTCAAATTCGCTACAAACGAATGCAATATGACGTTAGCTAAAACGACCAGTTATGCTTACCACGACTGCTAATCACAACACGGGGAAAAATTAAAGAAAAAAATAGCAAAGTAAGCCACAAACAACTTACCTGTCAAAATCGTACTCGGTAAGATGGACAAATGCCGCTGACGGCGTATGTGGAGATGCTTCCTTGTGGTCAGGGTGTTTGATGAGAGTAACTTTTGTGTGGTCTAGAAATTTGCGGATAAATCCTCGTGATCTCCGGATCTGCAGCCTCAAGCTGATGTGGGGCCTCCTGCTGTGGTGTAGCGTACTCTGTGCCTGCCTGCTGATGAGTCTCCGCCTGGGAATGAGGCTCCTCCTCGTGCTCATCCTCCTCCTCTTCTGATGGCTCTGATGGTGTGTCGGACTCGGAGGGGATGTCGGCGCCCTGTCTGATAATCAGCTTCAGATGGGAATAGCGTCGCCTGCTGCGGCGCTCCAATCTCTCATACCGGCGCCTGTTACGACGCTCTATCTGATCAAGCTGGCGGAATAGACGGTGCACGAGGCGATAAGCCGGCTCAGAGGCGGGTGGAGGTGCAGTGGTGGCAGCAGGGGCAGCTGGGGCAGCTGTGGATGAAGAGGGTCCAACAAACGGAGGGGCTGTCTCATCAGTGGCAGTGACAGGTGGTGGTCTGTAGCCCAAAGCAAGGAAGTTCCTGCTGTGAGGGATGATCTTCCTGCAGTCCGCTGCTGGTGGTCGCTCATCGGCATCCTCCCAAGGCACATTAGCCTGACGGCCTAGCCGTGTAACCAGATAAGGAAAGGGGAGGGTACCTCGGACGTGGACCCTGGCCATAAAATGCCGGATAAAACGAGGCAAGTACAGGTCCTTACCCTCCAGTACACACCAAAGAAGGGTGATCATGGCAGCCGGGATCTCAGTCTCATGAGTACTCGGCATCACATAGTTGCTCAAGATCTGATGCCATAGCCGAGCCTCATCATTCTAGTACACTCTCTTGATCCCTCTAGGCATAGTGGTGTCCTGACCCATCTCCCAAGGAGCAGCAGGGTTGAGAGCTATCCGTGCCTTCACAGCATCCCAATCAAACCGCATCTGGCCCATGTCCTCCTCAGCCTGTGCATAACCATCTGGCTGATCGGACTTGGCTGGGAGCTGGAGAATGGTCTCTATGGCCTCCTCAGTGACCAGAATTTGCTTTCCCCTCAGGTTCACCACATCTAAGTTAGTAAGGTAGTAGTTGCAATAGAATTCCCAGACCCAAGATGCATTGACCTCTGTCAGTGGTCTCTCCAGAAAGAATCAGCCCCTTTGCTTGATTTGCTCAGTGGTGTATTGTTGGAGGGCTTCTGGAATCTTCAAGGTACGTTCCAGGTATAAATTTCTGGAGTTTGCAAAAGTTGGGTACTTCAGCTCACAGTACCGGTTTGCAAATTTTATAGGATCAGTCGAAGGGAGCAGCTGGTCAGCTTTTTCCTGCTGTGTGAAGTTCTTCTCCCGCCATGAGGAATCGTGCATTAGAGCAATGATGGACTGGGAGGAATCTCCTCTCTTGCGCTTGCCAGTAGCCTTGCCTTTGCCTTTCCTTTGTGAGGCAGACATCCTGAAAAACAGAAAACCAGGAAATGGATAAAATAGGAAAGCAAATAGGCAATTGAAACAAAGGAAACTCAAAGCGGTAAGGGAGAAATAGAATAAGGAAAATGAGTAATTGAAATGTGATTGAATTAATGTTAAATGGAAAGAAAAAAATCAATATGCCATAGTGAGAAAGTTAGAGGAAGTGAAAGTGATCAGAAAAGAGATCAAGAGGGTTAGTATGGTAAAAAGAAATTAGTAAATTAAAATTAGTGAGTTAGGAAAGTAAGTGGCATAGAAAAAAATTCCATATAACAAGGATTCACAGGTAAGAATAAAAGTACTCATAATCGAATAAAGAAAACAGGGTGATGCTGATTCGAATAGAAATAAAGAAATCAGAAATTGGAATCAGTGAATCACAAATGCAGGTTATGAACCAGGAAATCAAAGAGGATAAGAAAGTGGCCCTAGCATTCATGAAATGGTTTGGGAGAAGTAGAGTAAAATAGAGTTGCCAAACCAAAACAAGAATGAAAAAAAATTTCAAAAAATTTGGGCAGCATTCCGGCTAAAATTGGATTGTCCCGGAAAATAAACAGCAATTATATCAGTTCATATGAATTAAAAAAATCAAGCTGCATGTACATAGATATAAAATAAACATAAAAATTCAATGTAAACAGCAGCAACATACAAGAAAGCAGCATATGAATCATGATTATAGCAGCAACATATTTGCACATAGGATAAAACAGAAGTAAGAACAGTGCAAGTAAACAGACCTAGATCCACTAACCACAGCCTAAGCTACCTAACAACCTAAAAATTCACTACAACATGCAAGTCTAGCTATCCTAATCATGAACATAAATGGAATAAAAAATACAGAAAAGTAAAGAACGGATAAAAAGGGTTGCGTGTTGCAGAACCTGGTAAGCGGAAGGGATGGAACAGGGAAGAAGGTGGCTGCGGCGGCGTCCGGCGCGGTGGTGGTGCACGGCGTCGCGGTGGCGGCTGAGGGGGCAGTGGCAGAGGGAGGTATTAGGGTTAGTGAGAGAGGAAGAGGATAGGGGGAAGGGAGGGCGGTGGTTGTTGCTGGCTGAAGGAGGGTGGTTGGCGGAGAGGGGGGCGCGGCTGGATGGCCGGCGGTGGCTGGGCGGTGCTCGCGGAGGTGGCTGTGGTGGAGAGGGGGGAGAGAGGAAGAAGGAAGAAGAGAGAAGGGGAGGGGGTGGTACGGCGGCGGCGTCGGGATGGTAGCGTGGTGGCTGGCCGGCGGTGGCTGGGGGAAGAAGAATAGAGAAGGAGAAGAGAGTTGGGGGTGAAGGGGGGGCTGCGCGACTAATAGGGTTCGCGTGGCTGGGGGGTTATATTTTCGAATCCACGCGGCCACGTGGGGCACGCGGTCGCGTGGTTGGGGTGAAAATGGGGGAGACACGATCGCGTGGGTCGCACGATCGCATGGGGGGGGGGGGGAAGAGGGATGACGCAATCGCGTCGCTGGAATTCGTGCTAAACGCACGACTCCAGCGCTGTTTCAGCGCAACTCTCTGTCTCCTTTTGGGGTGATAGGCAATCCATGCGACACGATCGCGTCGCTGACGCGGTCGCGTGGGACTGGTATTGGGTAAGTGACGCGATCGCATGGGGCATGCGATCGCGTGGGCCAATTTGTGCGAAACGCACAAGAGCCGCATGATTCCAGCCCAACTTTCTGTTCGTTGGATCCTTACGCCGATATATATATCACGCAGCTGCGTGGGTCACGCGGTCGCATGGGGCATGCGGTCGCGTCGTGCAACCCCTTTTTTTTTAACTGAAAAATGCAGGATGCAGTGATTAACATGAATGCTATGCATGATTCCAGGTTAATGTTAAAATAAAAAAAAGGGTAAATTGAAAATAATAAACAAGAAATAGATTGAGAAAGAAGCGACCATACCATTGTGGGTTGTCTCCCACCTAGCACTTTTAGTTAAAGTCCTTAAGTTGGACATTGGAAGAGTATCCTGTTATGGTGGCTTATGTTTAAATTCGTCCAAAAATTTTCACCAGTGCTTGGAATGCCAATAGCCTCCGGGGTCCCATACTAGGCATGTAAAGCTTCTGAGCAGCTTCAAACAGATTTTCAGCCTCCCGGGATGACGAATGTCAGAATATAATCCATGATCCCAAGCTGTGCTTTTAGATCCGCCTCCGTTTTGATTTGTAAGTTTCCATTCGGGCGGGTTAAAAAGTAAAATCTCACCGTGGTGACCAAACATTTTCCGTGATCCATGCAATTGAGCATGATACCAATCCGTGTACTTCGAGGTGAAGCGTGGAACCTTATTGAACCTGGTGCACCAGCTCTGAGTACGAGCCAATTCCCTCTTACTCTTAAAGCCGCAGAGAGCTCTAAGTTGGCCATCTGTTTCAAGCAAACCATATTCAAGTGAATAAGTAAAATTATAAGTTAAGGATTGTACCCACTTGAAGCTTGTATTAGGTGGTAATGGCCTTGGGATAGGTGTTTTTGGTGGTTCTGCAAGTTCCGTTTCCTTGTGCTCTTTTGTGAATTCTTCCACTTCCATGCAAAGATCTTCAATTGTATCTGTATCCTAGTCAAAGTCTTCTATGTCTTCCTCATCACTCGAGTCATAGATTGGAGGTTGAGAGAAATCTACCTCCGCATCATCTTCATATTCACTTGGGGAAAATTCTTCGATCTCAGAGAATTCACTTGCGGACGCAAGTTCATCACTAGGAGAACTAGACTTGTGACTATCATCATCAAGGAAATTTGCTTCTTGGATTATTCCGTCTGATTCTTCGTAAACGACTTGCCTTGGAGATTGTACGGTATCCTCCTTAGCATCAACTGTAGCATCTTGGATGGAGTTTTCCTCAATTCTGGATTCCCAAGGAAGTTCAGCATCTCCTAGATCTTCAACCAATTCTTCTTCTTGAACAATGACAGCTTCTTCCACTTATTCTAGTACGAATTAATTCTCTGTCTTGTCCACTGGAGTCTCTAGTATTTCTTTCATGCTACGCTCTTCATCGGGCTGTCCACATGGAGCTGTGGTTGATCCTTGTATATTTGAGCGCCTAGTGGCCCATTGAATTAGTGCTTGCTCCAGTTGTTGAATGGTTGTTTGAAATTTAATTACTGTTTCTTTTAGGCGATCCTCTGCTTCGCGGTTTGCTGGACTTGGACATGATACAAAGGAAAGTGGTGATGATTGGGAACGATTGGATTGGTATTGGGGTAAGGAAGGATCATATGATGGCGAATGGTGAAGAGAAGCTTGTGAGTGTGGTGGTTCGAGGTTATGTTGAAAGGATGGTTCATATGCACGGGGTGGGGCTTGTTGGTAGTTACAAGGTTGTCCACCATGTCTTTCAGCTGGGTATGCACGGTAGAATGGTCTTTGTCCAGGATATCTCGGAGGGTGTTGCTGCCAAAAGGGTTGATTAGATCCTCTTGGTTCCATCCATCCTTGATTGGTCTGACCTTGATGCACATTCCTGCTGTAACTTCTATTTCCTTTAACAATATTAGAACCAAACTCAAAGCGAGAGGGGTGAGAGTTCATAGTTACAAATAAAGATAAAAAGGAAAAACAAAAATAAATAAACAAGCAAAAGAAAAATATTTACAATAACCAATAATAAGGCACACGTTAGCAGTTCCCCGGCAACGGCGCCATTTTGATGAGAGTAACTTTTGCGTGGTCTAGAAATTTGCGGATAAATCCTCGTTGCAAGTATAGTTTCTAAACCTTCAAAAGTCCTTTCATACAAACGTTTTGGGTGTCACAAGTAACAAACCCCTTAAAAATTGTTAACCGAGTATTCAAACCTCGGGTCGTCTTCTCAAGGAACTGCGGGGAAGTATGTTCTTATTATTGGTTATAAAGGTTGTAATCGGGGTTTAGAAGGTGAGAAGCAAGTAATTTAAATGACGAGTGAATTAAATGGCAATTAAAAATAAATAATAACTGTAAACAACTTTTGGCAAGATAAGGGGAAATTAGAGGTCCAACTTAGTTATCTCTCTCAACTATAATGAAAGTTGAATCTAAACTCCACTTGGTCAACCTTTACCAGGGCAAAGGAAAGTCAAGGGACTAATTAAATTGACTTTTGAATCCTAATTATTTCCTAAGAAAAGGTTGGGATTATTTAAGTTCAGCTCAATTAGCAAGATAACGATTATCAATTACGTTGAGTTTAATAATTGTTGAGTTACTGAATTCTTAACCAGGACCAAAAGGGGAAAAAAGTAAAATTGCTGAAATAATAAAAACGTCCTTAGATGGGAAGCAATGATAACTTAAATCAAAGAGAACAATCATAAACTGAAAATACCTCAAATATCATTAATTCAAATAACTGTCTATAACATGAAAGAATTCATAGATCCAATTATAAAGGTAAATAGCCAACTCAGATACTGAAATAAATAAATAGAGTAAAAGGAAAGTTTAAAACAAAGAAATATAAAATCTGGATTGAGAGTCACTCTTAAAACAAGAAGAAATCCTAAATCCTAAAAGAGAGAGAGGAGAAGATCTCCCTCTCAACTAAATCTAAATCATTGAAAACTAAAATTATGCGAGCTCTCCTTGAATGGGTGCATTCTCATACTTTATAACCTCTGGTCTATGCTGTCTGTACTTGGATCTGGGCCAAAAAGGGCTTCAGAATTCGCTGGGGGCGTATTCTGTAAATTCTGATACGTGGCCTCTGTCACGCGTCCGCGTGGGTCACGCGGTCGCGTCATCTGGAGCTTTTCCTTTCCACACGGTCGCGTCAGTCACGCGTCCGCGTCGTGGGTGTTCTACTCAAGGCGCGCGGTCGCGTCAGTCATGCGGCCGCGTCGCTGCTTCTTTGCTTCTGGCACGCGATCGCGTCATCCATGCGATCGCGTGGATACCAGTTTCCTTAAAGCTCCATTTTGCCTTCTCCTTCCATTTTTGTATGTTTCCTTTTTCATCCTTTAAGTCATTCAGCCTTAGGAAACCTGAAGCTACTCAACACACTAATCACGGCATCGAATGGAGATAAAGGTAATTAAAATAATTAATATTTTTAAAGCTTAGGAAACATGTTTTTCGCAATATGACGTAATAAGGAAGGGAAAGTAAAACCATGCAATTAATGTGAATAAGTAGGTGAAAAGTTGAATAAATCACTCTAATTAAGCACAAAAGAACTCATGAAATATGGGTTTATCAGTGTTCTTTTTGAGCACCTTTATAATCGTCCGTGACCACGAGCTCTGCTTGATTGACATCCTATGGTGGCGGCTCTCGTTGGAATAATCGATGCCTTCTAGTAAGCGGCACATTGTCTTCATCATCAGAGTCCGGGACTACCAAAGGTGTCCCCTTACTTTTTGGGACACTCTCTCCTGGAGGTGCTTTTTTTATGCCACTTCCAGATCGGCTTCTGCGAATAGGCAACTTTCTCCTCGTATCAGGCCTGCATTCCTGTGGTGTAGACAATGAGCGAATTAGCGATATAAGCGACATAGGAGGATATGAAACACAGCATATATAAAACACTTTAACATGCTTGAGAAGAGAGGAATTATTTTTAAAACTACAGTCGGTGCTATATTCCTAGATATCGTCATATGTATGATAAATACTCAAACTAGTTGCATACTTACTAAAATAAAAATCCATGATAATAACACAAGTAATTTTAATTAACTGAGCTCACCTTCTACGCATCCATATCTCTATGCTGAGATTTGGTCCTGCTCCGGGGTAGATGGCGCTTGCTCGGAGTCCTTGTGCGACCGTTTTCTTCCACCGGTGACCTTGCCACACCGTTGGCATTTCCCAAGAGTTTACGATTACATGCACATCACAACATGTTCCAGACCAGAAAAGGTGGAATACACAAACATAATAAGAACCAGTCTCTTACATACTAAAATAAATATCCTTGATAACAACACAATTAATTTAATGAAACCAGATCACCTTCTACGCATTCATATATCTTTGCTGAAGTGTAGTCCTGCACCGGGTAGACGGTGCTTGGTCGGAGTCCTTGCGGGGCCTTTTACACCTTGCCTTTTTCTGCTTTACTACTAGTTGCTTTCTTCTCTTTTTTTACCCTTCCTTGCCTTGCCCACGATGCATCCCTTTGTGGTCAATGTGGGACGACAAAGTTAGCAAAAATTAGCTTGAAGCTCTGATGGCATTTGTATTTAATTTTATTATAAAAATGAAATTATTAGGGATTGTACCTGTGAAATAACATGGTCGGCCTTCTTATCAAGTTCATTAGCAGTCCATTCATCAATCCAAGGCTCGCGTGCTTGACATGCATGTAACGGACCATGCTTTAAGCGCTGAAAGTACAGAACCTGAACACAAGTAATTCAAACGTTGGGATTTACAACTTAAGATATACATGTGGTAGAAATTTAGGTAAATTATTTGTGATACTAGCAACACGAACATGCACCCACCACATGTTTCCCGGTTCTCATCTTGGAATTTTCTTATTGCATCTTGCAACCACTTTAATATCTGATACGGCCAGTGGAATCTTCTTGGGTTCGAGACATCCAAAATCGGAGGGAGGTGCCATGGGGAAATAGTTTGCTGGCTTGTGCGACCAAGAAACATCTTCAAAACCATGAGGATAAAGTATCGTCTAGAGGCCATCCTTTGTTGCTCAGTCTCCATTAGACAGCCAAAGACAAAGTCCCGCAGTTGTGTTGTTGTTTTTTTCTGGAACTGTCTCTTAAGTGCCAGATGGGATGCATTTTTCTTTTGCAGTTCCAGGATTGGGTCCCCTATATTAACGAAACATTGTACGACAATCAATTAGTGTCAACAAAGGCAAACTATAAAACACGCACAACACTTATTGTATCTTACATAATTTTGACTAACCTCTAGAAGGTATGCCAAATACACTGCCGATCAGTTCGGCGGTAACGCGAATGTCCCCTGTGTCGACCATGAGAGTGTTTGATTCCACGTCATAGGCCCTAGCTATTTGGAGCATGATGCTTTGCTTCTCATGCCATAGTGGTACTCGCCGCAAGAAATCAAACCCAATGGCCTCAATCTCAGCCAACTTAGCATCATCATTATGTAGTTCCAAGTGGGTAAACAAGTTGTTAATGTAGCAAGGTGAGCATCGCGTCTCGACTAATTTCTGTTGAGCAAAAATTAAGATAAGAATGACATCATAAAATATAACCAAACATGTTCTTTTAATCATGTAAATAATGGGATACCTTTTTACCCATCTGATTTTGTGTTCTGCCGGTTTGAAAATGGGTTGTTGGAGCACCGTGAAAATTTACTCATGCAATAGGCCCCTGAAGTCTAATGCAAGATTCTATTCAGTTTATAATTAACCAATGAAAATTATAATAACATGAGAAAAAAACCTTGTAATCATTCCAACTGATAAAACTTAAAAAATTATAAGGTCGAGGAAGAGAAAGGATGTACACATCAATAGGTGGTCTGAGAGTCCGACTCTGCCAATTATAAACATAACAAACCAGTAGGTAAATCAGATTCACACAAAGCAAAAATACGGCACACCTAAACAGCAAAGTAATCAGTGCAATTCAACCATCCAGTTATTTATTGAATTAACCATATGTTCCACGTCAATCTAGGTATGCATATCCGAGTTCGGAGTTCGGAGTACAGTCTACAGGCCATGTACATAGTTTCTCACTAAAATACAATACAACCCTCAAACATCACAATAGTCACCCAAATTATCGACACAGTAAACTTCTCCTTTATGAAAATCAACCATCCCAACATGTACAAAAACTAATCATATTCACTACTCATGTAACATTGTTCTTTCGAGTATTTAAAAAATCATACATCAAACTAACTAGATATATATGTCATTAAAATTTGAGGATATAGATCAGTAGTTTTTCGGCAAGAATGGTAATTTTTAAAGCAAAATGCAACCTTTATTGGAAGATTAGTGATTAGAGAATTGAAAGGATTTGATCCACACTTCGATGACCTATTGAAACAGAACATAGCCACTTGAAGAAAAAAACAACAAAAAGGCAATAGGGAACCGACTACTTTTGTAGATTCATATGTATTCAAACGATCTTATTGATATGGTCACAATAAAATTAAAGTCAGTCGTATCTGTGAAAATAAGCATCTAACTTGAACTTTTCAAAATTGAATAAACCATTAACATAATTAGCATCATGTATGCATTGTCTTACTTACAAAAACCAGAGACCCATTGATGCGTGGCAGAAATTAGACCAATTAAGATATTAAAATATAAGAACAGCGTTGCGAGTATAGCTCTTAACCAGCAAAAATCCGCCTCATCAATTTAGAAAGGTTGTCACAAAAATTTAGAATAAAAATACTGGGAGTATAAGTCCCAGGTCGTCTCCCAACGAGTTGTTAGAAAGGGTGCTAAGTTATTAATCAGGAGTTTTCTGAGAATTTTGAGAGTTGAATGACAGAAAATAAATAATTGTAATTTAAAAGAGAAATATATATTCTAATTAAAAAGTCTTGACTGGGGGAATGATTAATCGGAAGTTCTATCCTTGTTGGAATTTTCTCAAGTGTAGTATAAAGAGGTTGTTATTTTCACTTAGTTAACCCTTACTAAATAAAGGAAAGTCAAGTGATTGAGCTAACTCTTATTCGCAAATCCTAGTCCTCTCCCTTGGGAAGGTCTAGCGTTAGTAAATACAGAATTAGCCAACAACTTCCAAATTAACTAATCACTTGAGCATTCCAACTCAAGTGTCTCCTCTTAATCACCCCCATGTCAAGTAGGGAATCTACTCTATTGACATGGATACCATCTTCGTTATTGGGAATTTGGAATAGAAAAGAGACATAATAATGTAAATAAGATAGGAGTTCAAAATTAATTAAAAGTAAAAGTAATTATTTGCATTAACAATCCATGAAAATAATCCAATTATAACTCTAAACAAGAATTAAGAATATGGAATAAATAAAAGAGTAAGGAAACAAACTAGAATAGTATCTTCAAAGGAGGTGATGACTCTTCAATATCCAAAGCAAAAGCAATAAACTATGAATGTAAAGAAAAACCTAGAGGAAGAGTAATTTTCTCTCTAGATTCAGATCTAAAAACCTAAAACTATGCTAATGTGAATGTCTGTTGAGTCTCTGCATGTTCCCTGGCTCTAATCTGTGTTTCTGGGTCGGAAACTGGGTCAAAACTCGGCCCAAAATTGCCCCAATCATTTTCTGTTATTTCTGCAGATTGCGCATGTCACGCGTGCGCGTCATTTGGTGAATTTCCTTGCCATGCGTATGCGTCAGGCACGCGCACGCATCAGGCACATGCACGCGTCATCTTGCAGAACTCCAATCCACGCGTACGCATCAGGCACGCGCACGCGTCGCTGCAAATTTCTCCAGATCGCGCGCTCGCGTGAGCCATGCGTGCGCGTCGGTGCTCGTTGGTTATCTCCTTGGTTTCTTGTGTTCCTTCCATTTTTGCAAGCTTCCTCTCCATTCTCTAAGTCATTCCTGCCATATAAAGCCTGAAACACTTAACACACGGATCACGGCATCGAATGGTATAAAGGAGAATTAAAATATACAAATTAAAGATCTCTAGGAAGCAAGTTTTTAACCATAGAATAACACTAGGAAGGAATTGTAAAATCATGCAAATCATATGAATAAGTGGGTAAAAGCTTGATAAAACCATTCAATTGAACACAAGATAAACCATAAAATAGTGGTTTATCAACCTCCCCACACTTAAACATTAGCATGTCCTCATGCTTAGCTCAAGGAGATTAAAAGACTAAATAAGGGAAAGTAAGAGTCATGCAATGCAATGCAACCTATGTATGAATGCAACTATATGCTAAGATGATTTTGCCTACTTGGTTAAAAGTAAATAAGCTCTTCAAGACAAACATAAATCAGATATCACTAATTAAAATCATACAGTAAAAACAAGTAAACTTGTAAAAAGATAGCTCATGAAAGCAGGGAACATAGAATCAAGCATTGAACCCTCACTGATAGTATATGTGCACTCTAATCACTCAAGTGTATAGGGTAATCACTCTACTCTTCTCTAGTCATACTTTCTAAACTTTGTTCTTCACCTAACCAATCAACAAGTATTTAATGTACCAATGCAGACATCATGAGGTCTTTTCAAGGTTGTAATGGGGCCAAGGTAAAGTTGAGGGTATATATATGGCTAAGTGAGCTATGAATTGAATCTTTGATCAACCTAAGCTCTCACCTATACATACTCTATATACTTTTAAATTCATGCCTAACTACCCAAAATTCCCACTTTTGCATTTCATACTCATGCATCAACCTTCTTTTAATTTGTATCACATATGCATTGATCTTTTCATTAACTTAACATTGGGGTAATTTTTTCCCCTTATTTATTTACTTATTCATTTAATTGAATTTTTTTAAAATAAAAGTAAACATAACATTATTAATGCACATGGATTTTTAATTTTTTCTGGTCTTACATGAGTAGGTACCCAAATTCCTAATAATTCATCATTTAAGCACTGTACACTTTCATTAACCCAAGTTTCCACAGTTTTTCCCACACTTAGTTGACGCACAATCTCTATCTTAAGCTAACCAAAGATTTAATTTGGATATTTAATTATTTTTCCGCTTAAGGCTAGTGATGTGGTAAAATATAAAACACAGGGGATAAAAGGCTTAAAGTGGCTAACAAGGGTTATAAAAGGGTAGGCTTTTTGGGATAAGTGAGCTAATAAAACAATGGCCTCAATCATATGCATGCATATAACACATTAAACATTGGACATATAGACTGAAATAAAATATAGATTACAATCATAGAGAAGAAAAATACACAAGAATAAAATATTATGGTTAAATAATGTAACCACGTAATTAAGCTCAAGTCTCACAGGTTGTGTGTTCTAGCTTTAAACCATGTTCCAATTTACAGTCTTCAAACAAGTTTAACACAAAAAGTTTTGATTTAAATTAGTGAGATTTTTCAAAATAGAGTCTTTGAAAAGAAACTTATTATTTTTCAACCAAATAGAACATGCATGCAAATACCTATTACTATGCACTCTATACAATCCTAAACAAAAGAAAAATAAATAATTTATTGGTGCTAAGAAAGAGAAATTACCTCCGGAAGTCAGGTACTGACCGACTTCCCCATACTTAAAGCTTGGCACTGTCCTCGGCGCCATCAGTCAGGAACAAAAGGGGGCTGGAAGCAGCATCTCCACAATCGGGACCGTCATGGCTCCCTGTGCTGGTAAATGAAGTGGAGTCCGGGGTGTGTTGGTTTTCTTCAGGTGGGTGGTTACCAACAAGCAACTCCTTGAGGTATGTAAATCGACGCTTGTTACGGCGCTCTCTTCGCTTTCCTTGCCGGTCAAGCCAGTCTAACCTCTCAAGTATCTGATGGAGCAGTTGGTTTGTTGAAGGTGCTTGTGATGTAGAAGGAGAAGGAATATCTCCAGCCGGTTCTGCAGTCTGGCTAGTAGTGGCTGCTAGAGGTCTGATATACTTCCCGTTAGGGACGTACTGATCATCCCATGGAATCATGGTCTTGGTGACCCCAGCTCTGTAGGAGACTCCGACTGCTGAGACTAGATCTGAAACCAAGGCGGAAAAAGATAAGTTGTCCGCAATCTGTACGTGTCCCATAGCGTGCCGAAGGTGTCTTGGTAAATTGAGCGGCTAGTCTGTAAGGATACACCAGAGTAGAACAGCCATGTCTGCAGTGAAGGAGGACTCGTGAGTGCTCGGAAAAATGTAATGGGACATAATATGTGCCCATACTCGAGCTTCCAAGGTGAGTGCTGAAGCCAATATGCTCTTAGGTCGGGATCGATGGTATCCATAGATTCATCTGCTGCCAGGTTGTGCTATAACTCTGAGAACGGCGTCCCAGTCAAATTGGTATGTCTGGTACTTGAAAGAGGCTTCTTGGTATGCGTTCAATCCTTCTGGAGCAGGGGGAAGATCTAAAGCTTGTTGAATGGCCTCTTCAGTTATGGGGACTTGCTTCTGACGGACATAGACAGACTGCATGGTTGGCATGTGAAAATTGGAGTAGAATTCAACTACCCATAAAAGGTTAACCTGCCGTGGCTGTCTCCGTAGGAATTCCCATTGTCTTCGCTCAATGTGAGGCTCAGCAAATTCAACAATGTGGGTCAGGAGGATGAGAAGGTACTCATTGTTATAGTTCCGCTCAGCCAGGATGGGAAACATCTGCTCACAGTAGCGGTTAGTGAACCGCGCAGTGTCCTTTGCTGGAAATGCTTTTTCTTTTTCATCGACCTTGATGATCTTCTTGACTCACTTTGTTGAGGGCTTTACTACTGTTGAAGAGGGTTCCGCAGCTAGTGCTCTTTTTGTTCCTTTCCTTGCCGGTGGTTTGGGAGTAGCTTTCTCTTTACCATTCTTGGTGGCCATCCTGAAAGGGGAAGAAGAAAGTAACATGTAAAGCTAAGGGTTTAAGCAAGGAAGAGTACGGTACAATTGATAATCATTGCACAGTAAAGAATGATGTCGTTAACACATGGTCGCGACTACATGTGATAAGTTCATCAATGAAAATTTAGCAAGTGCATGTTATGGCAAGTAGATGTAAGATGTTTATTGGCTTGCTGGAAAACGCATGAGTAGCATAGATCAAGCATTAATTGCCCAATTTGATTATCAAGTGTTTCAAACTAAAAATCTGTTTGTATTGACAATTATATTCAATCAATAATATATAAAAAGGGGTTTTGTGAAAAACAGGCATTAGAGTAGAAGAATAGAATAATTTAAAAATGCACAATGCCATACGGGCTTTTTCACAAACACTTAGCATGCATGGTAAATATGTTATTGAAAGTATTAAATTTGAACATGCAAACAACCCAAGAAATAATTATTGATAATTGTAAAACAATTCCTTAGTAATCCACAAGCAATTAGGGAAGAAAATAATCACCCAATTACATCTCTAACACCAATTTAAATAATGCAAAAAGAAAAAGAAAGAAAAAGAAAACATAGATAATGAAAGTAAAAAGAAAAAGAAGAAGAAAACATAAATAAAAATAATAATAGAAAAGTAAAAAGGGAAGAAGAAAAGAAAAGAACCTTGATAATGGATGTGAAAAAGAAGGAGGGAGAAAGTAAAAAGTGAGAAAGAATAAAGAAGAAAGAAGGAAGAAGAAAGAAATAAGAAGGGAGAAGAAAAATTAGGATTGGAGAAGAAAAGATAAGAATTCTGGTACTGATCTGGAAAACTGTGCGGCGCAGGCGACGCGGACGCGTGGAGCACGCGTTCGTGTGGGTTGTGATATTTTCAAGTCACGCGTACGCGTGGGTGACGCGTACGCGTGAAATGAATTGTGCCATTGGCGCGAGAGCAGCCTCGTGTACGCACAAGTCTCTATTTCATACGCACATTGCCAAAATTGAGGGTGACGCGTGCGCATAAGGGACGCGTACGTGTGAGTGGCCTGTTTTGGAAAAATGATGCGTACACGTGGGTGACGCGTACGCGTGATGGGTTTTTTGCTTCCAGCACCATTCCAGCCACACTCCATCATAACTCTTTGCCATACACCTTTTTACGTCGATTTTGCAGGGTCACGCATGCTCGTGGGTGATGCGCACGCGTGGGAGGCTGATTTTTCAAGTGACGCGGACGCGTCAGGGACGCATACGCATGGGCGTGTTTGTGCCTAAGGCACGCCTCCAACCACGCTCCCGCGTAACTCTCTGCTTCTTTTCTTAATTGTCCCGAATGCACATATGACGCGTACGCATCAGCGACGCTTACGCATCGCTTGCATTTTTTTATGCAGAATGTGAATGCAAATGCAGACTATATAGACAATATTATGAGAAGAGTCACTAAGAAAAATAAAGTAGAATAAAATAGAACAAAACTAAGATTGAAACTGAACGATCATACCATGGTGGGTTGTCTTCCACCTAGCACTTTTCTTTTACGTCCTTAAGTTGGACGGTCTTCAAGCTCATTCTGCTTCTGTTGGTGGGTCCTCCAAGAGGAAGACTTCTAACTCTTTGTGATCCTTCATCTTCTCACCATGATAAAGCTTTAGGCGATGTCCATTGACCTTGATGAATTCGGAGCTAGAAGGATGACGCAGGTGAAAAACTCCGTATGGCTCTGCCTTTTCTACTCTGTAGGGACCCTCCCATCTTGATCTCAGTTTGCCTGGCATAAGCCTCAGTCTGGAGTTATAAAGAAGAACTAACTCTCCTGGTCTGAACTCTCTCCTTTTTATGTGCTTGTCATGGACAACCTTCATCTTCTCTTTGTATCGCCTGGAGTTGTCATATGCTTCTAGGCGAAGGTTCTCTAATTCTGCTAGTTGCAGCTTCCTTTCAACACCAGCTTCCTCAAAATTCATGTTGCATTCCCTTACAGCCCAGAAAGCCTTGTGTTCCACCTCTACTGGAAGGTGGCAAGCCTTTCTGTACACTAAGCGGAAGGGACTCATCCCGTTGGGTGTCTTGTATGATGTTCGATATGCCCAAAGTGCATCTTGTAGCCTGGCACTCCAGTCCTTCCTATGAGGCTTTACTATCTTCTCCAGAATGCATTTTATTTCTCTATTAGATACTTCTGCTTGCCCATTAGTATGGGGATAGTAAGCTGTTGCTACTTTGTGAACTATCCCATGCTTCTTCAGTAATCCTGTTAGTCTCCTGTTACAAAAGTGAGTGCCTTGATCACTCACGATTGCTCGTGGTGATCCAAAGCGACAGATAATATGATTTCTAATAAAGAAAACAACAGTGTTAGCATCATCAGTACGGGTAGAAATTGCTTTCACCCATTTAGAGACATAATCTATAGCTAACAGTATATAAAGGTAACCACTAGAGTTTGGAAATGGACCCATGAAGTCAATACCCCAAACATAAAAAATTTCACAGAAAAGCATAATCTGTTGAGGCATCTCATCCCTCTTAGATATATTACCAAACCTCTGGCATGGGGAACAAGATTTACAAAAAGCAGCGACATCTTTAAAAAGAGTAGGCCACCAGAATCCACAGTCTAAGATTTTTCTAGCTGTTCTTTGAGGGCCAAAATGTCCTCCACTCTCAGAAAAGTGGCAGGCCTCTAAAATGGACTGGAATTCTGTTTGGGGCACACACCTTCTAATTACCTGGTCAGCACCATACCTCCATAAATATGGATCATCCCATATATAATATTTAGACTCGCTTTTCAGCTTGTCCCTTTGATGCTTAGTAAAATTAGGAGGGAAGTATGGCTAACTAGATAATTAGCTACAGGTGCATACCAAGAAACTATTTTAGATACTACATGCAAGCTATCAATGGAAAAGCATCATTGATAGGAGTGGAGTAATATTTAATGTGCTCAAGGCGACTCAAGTGGTCTGCCACTAAATTCTGGTTACCACTCCTATCCTTAATTTCTAAATCAAATTCTTGCAGCAACAGTGTCCAACGTATTAGCCTTGGTTTAGACTCTTTTTTAGCTAATAAATACTTTAGAACTGCATGGTTTGAGTACACTACTACCTTAGTACCAAGTAAATAGGCTCGGAATTTATCCAGAGCAAAAACAATAGCAAGAAGCTCTTTTTCAGTAGTAGTGTAATTAGATTGAGCAGCGTCTAAGGTCTTAGACGCATAGGCAATTACAAAAGGATCTTTACCTTCGTGCTGAGCCAACGCCGCTCCCACTGCATGGTTGGAGGCATCACACATAATCTCAAATGGCTGGCTCCAGTCTGGTCCTCTCACAATTGGAGCTTGAGTCAGGGCGATCTTCAACTTATCAAATGCTTGCATGCAATCCTCACTGAACTCGAACTCAACATCTTTCTGCAGTAGTCTGGATAAAGGTAATGCTACCTTACTGAAGTCCTTAATGAATCTCCTGTAGAAACCTGCATGGCCAAGGAAGGAACGGACTTCCCTCACGGAGGAGGGGTAAGGTAAACTAGAAATGATATCTACCTTTGCTGGATCGACAGAAATACCAGTATTAGACACAACATGTCCTAGTACAATACCTTGTTTTACCATAAAGTAATATTTTTCAAAATTCAATACGAGGTTTGAATTAACACACCTGTCTAATACTCTAGCTAAACTATCCAAGCAAAGGTTAAAGGAATCACCATAAACGCTAAAATTATCCACGAGTACTTCCATACAGTTCTCAATAAGATCTGAAAAGATACTCATCATGCATCTTTGGAAAGTAGCCGGTGCATTACATAAGCCAAAATGCATCCTTTTATATGCATACGTTCCAAAGGGACATGTAAAAGTAGTCTTCTCCTGATCTTCAGGAGCTATATGAATTTGAAAATAGCTTGTATAACCATCTAAAAAGTAGTAATGAGATTTACCTGACAGGCGATCAAGCATCTGATCAATAAATGGCAAGGGGTAATGATCCTTGTAAGTAGCTTGGTTGAGACACCTGTAATCAATGCAAACTCTCCATGAATTCTGCACTCTAGTTGTCAGGAGCTCTCCATGCTCATTCTTCACTATTGTGACTCCAGACTTCTTGGGCACTACTTGTACTGGACTGACCCAATCACTATCTGAAATGGGATAGATAATATCTGCTTCAAGTAGCCTGGTCACTTCTTTCTTAACAACTTCTAAGATGGTGGGATTTAATCTTCTTTGGGGTTGACGGACAGGCTTTGATCCCTCTTCTAAGAATATCCTATGCTCACAAACCTTAGGGTTAATGCCTACTATATCTGCCAAGCTCCACCCAATTGCTTTCTTGTGTCTTCTCAGCACAATAAGCAGTCGTTCCTCTTGTTGAAAAGTGATTTCCCTTGCAATGATAATTGGAAACTTCTGATTATCCTCAAGGTAAGCATACTTGAGGTGGGAAGGAAGTGGCTTTAATTCCAATTTCTGCTCATGGCTAGGCTCTCGATCATCCGAGGCTAGTGATATTGGTAAAGTGTCCTCATTATGTTCATAGGGTGTCCCCACACTTGGATCTTGCTCCATGTGCTTCTCTTCTACTTCTTCTTGGTGAACTTCAGCTACAGTTTCATCAATGATGTCGCATTGGAAGATAGAATGATCTTCCGGAGGGTGCTTCATAGCTTTATTTAAACTGAAACTCACTACTTTGCCATCTATCTCAAAGGAGTAAGTTCCTGAGAATGCATCCAGCTTGAACTTTGAAGTCTTCAGGAATGGTCTTTCTGAGTCATTAGGGGGCATTTCCAAGATATAGAAGTCAATGAGAAATGTGAGCCCCTTAATGCTCACTAATACATCTTCAACAATTCCAACTACTGTAATAATGCTTTTATCTGCTAACACAAAATGAGCTGCCGACCTTTTTAAGGGAGGGAGCCTCAAAGCATCATATATAGACAATGGCATTATACTAACACACGCTTCTAAATCACACATGCAGTCAGAAAATATTACACCTCCAATGGTACAGTTAACCATGCATGGACCTGGATCACTATATTTTTCAGGTATACCTCCCATTAAAGCAGATATATAACTACCTAAAGGAATAGTTTCTAATTCATTAATTTTGTCTTTATGTATGCATAAATCTTTCAGAAACTTTGCATATTTAGGTACTTGCTGAATAACATAAAAAAGGGGAACAGTTACCTCAACCTTTTTGAAAATTTCTACCATTTTGGGATCCAGTTCCATCTGCTTCCTAGACTTCCTTGCAAGGTGTGGAAATGGGATAGGAATGGCACCACTTGCAGTCTCTGCATCCTTTGGTGCTCCATTCCTTGGCTGAGCTACTTCTTCTTCAACCATGTCCTGTACCTCCTCTTCTTCTTCAGCATCTTCCACTTCAACTAAGTCTTCATCTTGGGCGTGTTCTATTGGGCTTGGCTCCTCCTGGTTGCTCTCTTGCAGTGTGGTTCTGGACCTCAAAGTGATGGCATTGATGCCACCCTTGGGGTTAGGTAGGGTTTGAGAAGGAATTTCACTGGAGCTTGAAGGTTGGTTGGTGGAAGCAGGTAATGAATCTATCTGGGAGACGAGAGCTTGTAAAGTAGCATTCAGACCATTTAAAGTAGAGTTCAGTGTAGTCTGCATGTCTTGTTGTCCTTATGCAAGAGAACGCAACATCTCATCATTTGATGAGGAAGGAGGATAAGTGATCTGAGGGGCCTGTTATTGATTGTACTGGGGTCCTTGGGATTGCCTAAGGTGAGGTGCTCTGTAAGGCTGGTTCTGATTCTGCTGTCTGTTGTTGTTATTCCACCTTTGATTTCCATTGTTGTCTCTGCCTCCTCTGTTATAGTTGTCCCTCCATCCATGGTTGGAATTATCTCTCCAACCCTGGTTGGAGTTGTCCTGCCATCCTTGGTTATAGTTCCCACCTTGGTTGGCCGCCTTATTGATTGTATCCTTGATTCAGACGCTCATAGAAGTTATGAGTAGCTGCCACAGTGTTGTCTTCTTGTTGGAGCTATGGGCATTCATCAGTGTAATGACTATAATCAGCATAGATTTCACATACTCTTTGGGGAACTATCTGTTGGCTTTGTTGTGGTCGAGGAGGCTGTTGTTGTTGTTGATTTAACTGCATCTGCTTCAGTAGGTTGGTCATTTCACATATACTCTGTGTAAGAGCAGTAGTCTCACTGCTAGAGAAAATCTCTGCAATAGCCTTTGAGTGATTGTTCCTGTGCTTGTGGTTCCGAGTGGACTCAGCTAAGTCGCTGATCAGTTGCCATGCTTCGTCTGCAGTCTTGTACTTTTTCAGAGAACCATTACTAACGCCATCCAGTGTAGTTTTATCCCGAGGGTTCATGCCTTGAGTGAAGTAGCTAATCAACACCAGCCTGTCAATCATGTGATGGGGGCATGCGTCCAGAAGGTTCTTAAAGCGCTCCCAGTACTCATAAAGAGTCTCTGATTCTCCTTGAACAATGCAGGAGATCTCTTTCCTCAATCTATCTGTGACTTCAGCTGGAAAGTATTTTTTCAAGAATTCTCTCCTGAGCGTATCCTAGTTGGTAACAGTTGCTTCAGGTTGGGAGTAGTACCACTCCCTTGCTTTTTCCTCAAGAGAAAACGGAAAGGCGGTTAACAGAATAGAAGTTTCATTTGCATCATGACGCCTAACAGTAGAACAGGCTGTCTGGAAATTCCTGAGGTGCTTGATGGGCTCCTGAGCAGGTAAGCCATGAAACTTGGGTATCAAGTTGATTAGTGCAGTCTTCAGTTCAAAATCTGCAGCCAGAGTTAGATGATGCACTTGATACGACTGCAGTGTAAAATCTGGAGCTCCAGCTTCCTGGAGAGTAATCCTCCTAAGTGCTGTCATTCTATCTGCACGTGAATCAACTGAATCAGTAGTAAAGGAGCTTGTTTCTCTCTCAGATGGCGGTTCAGATTCGCCCTCAGATGAGACTGGTGAATCGATAATAATCACTTCACCACCCTCAGAGGCTAACCGACGCCGAGCTCGCCTAATACGTGAAATAGTTCTTTCAATTTCAGGATCAAATGCGGCTAAGCTCAGATCAGGCAACGAACGCGTCATTCAATGAAAAAAAATACAGCTCATGGTAATAAAATAAAATAAAATATATAAATAAAAATAAAAGTATGTACACTAATTAATAATTTAGCACACTATTGCAACTCCCCAGCAACGGCGCCAAAAATTGATGCGTGGCAGAAATTAGACCAATTAAGATATTATAATATAAGAACAGCGTTGCGAGTATAGCTCTTAACCAGCAAAAATCTGCCTCATCAATTTAGAAAGATTGTCACAAAAATTTAGAATAAAAATACTGGGAGTATGAGTTCCAGGTCGTCTCCCAACGAGTTGCTAGAAAAGGTGCTAAGTTATTAATCAGGAGTTTTCTGAGAATTTTGAGAGTTGAATGACAGAAAATAAATCATTGTAATTTAAAAGAGAAATATATATTCTAATTAAAAAGCCTTGACTGGGGGAATGATTAATCAGAAGTTCTATCCTTGTTGGAATTTTCTCAAGTGAGTATAAAGAGGTTGTTGTTTTCACTTAGTTAACCCTTACTAAATAAAGGAAAGTCAAGTGATTGAGCTAACTCTTATTCGTAAATCCTAGTCCTCTCCCTTAGGAAGGTCTAGCGTTAGTAAATACAGAATTAGCCAACAACTTCCAAATTAACTAATCACTTGAGCATTCCAACTCAAGTGTCTCTTCTTAATCACCGCCCCATGTCAAGTAGGGAATCTACTCTATTGACATGGATACCATCTTCGTTATTGGGAGTTTGGAATAGAAAAGAGACATAATAATGTAAATAAGATAGGAGTTCAAAATTAATTAAAAATAAAAGTAATTATTTGCATTAACAATCCATGAAAATAATCCAATTGTAACTCTAAACAAGAATTAAGAATATGGAATAAATAAAAGAGTAAGGAAACAAACTAGAATAGTATCTTCAACGGAGGTAATGACTCTTCAATATCCAAAGCAAAAGCAATAAACTATGAATGTAAATAAAAACCTAGAGGAAGAGTAATTTTCTCTCTAGATTCAGATCTAAAAACCTAAAACTATGCTAATGTGAATATCTGTTGAGTCTCTGCATGTTCTCTGGCTCTAATCTGTGTTTCTGGGCGGGAAACTGGGTCAAAACTCGGCCCGAAATTGCCCCCAGCGTTTTCTGTTATTTCTGCAGATCGCGCATGTCATGCGTACGCGTCAGTCACGCGTGCGCGTCATTTGGCGAATTTCCTTGCCACGCGTACGCGTCAGGCACGCACACGCGTCATCTTGCAGAACTCCAATCCACGCGTACGCGTCAGGCACGCGCACGCGTCGCTGCAAATTTCTCCAGATCGCGCGCTCGCGTGAGCCATGCGTGTGCGTCGGTGCTCGCTGGTTATCTCCTTGGTTTCTTGTGTTCCTTCTATTTTTGCAAGCTTCCTCTCCATTCTCTAAGCCATTCCTGCCCTATAAAGCCTGAAACACTTAACACATGGATCACAGCATCAAATGGTATAAAAGAGAATTAAAATATACAAATTAAAGATCTCTAGGAAGCAAGTTTTCAACCATAGAATAACACTAGGAAGGAATTATAAAATCATGCAAATCATATGAATAAATGGGTAAAACTTGATAAAACCATTCAATTGAATACAAGATAAACCGTAAAATAGTGGTTTATCACCCATCAAACAGCAACTCATTCAAACATGCTGATAGTGTACTAGGATCAAAATAACATTCACCATCATCAAAATCGACAATCCAAATGTTTAGTAAACTAACCAACATATTCACACTTTAATTTATCTTGTGCACATCAAGATATCCGCAAAGTAAAAACAAATAGAGATCAATAGATTAGATTATTAGTAATATTCTAAGTCCACTTTAGCGGATGAAGAAAAATAGTAGGAAGTGATGACCATACTTAAGAAAAAAATTCTCTATGGATAAAAATCATCATAAGTCGAATAGTTAATTTAGTAGAAAAAAGTCCATGCTATACAAAATAATCGTTCCAATACGTCTCCTTACAAAGACATTCTTATGTTATTGTGTAGAAGAATTTTATTCAACAAATTAAAAAAAATACAAAGAAAAAATAATCCTTTATACAATAATTCACTTCTTTCTTTTTATTACTTTCTCAACAAATTAGGACAAAAAACCCTTTGTTTGTTGGTACCCAATATTTACCACAGATTCAACTACTGAAATAAAAATAATTGTTCAACTAATTTAATCATTCTTCTATTCAACGTTAATTATTTGACTAAAAAATATTAATCTAACAAATAAATTTAAAAAGAAATTAACAGAAATCATACTTTATAAATTTGTTATTGCACATGGTTATATTATTTATTTTTTTGACATAGAAAATAACCATCTAATAACCTGCTAAAGTAACCATCTACACAGTGTCAACTAGATATCAACAATGGTCCACACAGTGAGAAAAAAAAAGAGCATATTTAAACTAAGTCTTTGCAATTCTTCCCGCGAAAAAATTAAATCAAAACCAACCATCCACATCACAATTTTAATCAACAAGTTTCGACACAATAATCATGCAGCAAGTGAGGTTTTCACTGTCAGAAATTCAACAACTCAGCCATATAACCAGTATCCAGCACTAGAAACAGTAGAAATAGGAATCATGTGAAAAAGACATCAAGTCACTAACCGGTAAACATCGATGATTGTAGGTTTGCACCCTCAAATGGTCACACAGGAGGAGGTCCCAGACCGCCGGCTGACACAGAACAGCGAGCATGAACGACGTTGGGTCGTGCAGGTCGCGTCGGCGGAGATTAGGGCTCCAGATCGTGCGGAGAGGGAGCGGCCGGGTGTTCAGCAGCGACGGTGCTCATGGGTTGCTCCAAGAGAGGATGGCGGCACGCAGCAGATCCTTTGTATTAGGCGGCACCTTGGACGAGGATGCTCAGCCCTCACAATGCCCAGCAAAAGCTGCTAGCAACAGAGGATGTGTGCGAGCGAGGTTGGCCCCTGAAGTCCTGTGCGGTAGGGACGCAGTTCAAAGGTCATGCGGCGGCTGCTGGGGACGGGATGTTCAGCTTCGATAATGGGAATTTTGGGTGGTAGCATTGCTTCCGTTCAGAATAGAGGAATTGGGAAAATTTTGAAAATAGGGGTTAAAATAAAACTGAACAGGCAATTAGGTTAATTATGGTAAAAATGGGTTACTCCTTATTTTTAATTCATATTGGGATTAATAAACAGCCTATTGTAGTCATTGTATAGATACTTTATTGGCTCCCTAGCGGGACTCATAATAAATATACGAATATGCTAAAAAAATTTAATTGATCCTAATTATATTCTATCATCCTCTTTTAAATTCAAGTGGAAGCTAAAGATATACCATCTTAAATTTGGACACTAGAATTTGAAAATGAGTATGATAATAGACATTTATCAAGATATCAGCAGTCTGATCTAGAGTCCCAATAGCAACAAAACGAATAGTACTAATAAGAAAATATTGCCAGACAAAGTGACAATCAATCTCAATATGTTTAGTGCACTCATAAAAAACATCATTATGGGCAATATAAATAGCACTTCGGTTGATGTCACAAAAAATATTAGTCGGGGATGATTGAGTGGTAGCCAAATCTTCGAGAAGCCAATGAATTGAGACAATGGTGTCAGCGAGAGCATGGTATTCAGCTTTAATACTTAATCGAGCAGTGAATATTTTCTTCTCAGCTCACAGGAAATAAGAGAGTCACCAAAAAATAAATAGTAACTTATAGTAGAACAATGATCAGTAGGATCACTAGCCCAGTTAGCATTTGAGTACACTTGAATGGGTTAAAGAAGAGTGTGCAAAAAAATGAAGTCCGTGAAATAGAATGCCTTTGATGTAGCAAAGGATGCGAAGAACTGTCGCATAATGAGTAGTGCGAGGAGCTGACAAGAACTTGCTAACAACATGAACAGGATAGACAATATGTGGTCATGTGACAGTCAAGTAGAGTAGACCTCTAACTAACTTTCGATAAAGAGTAGGATTATCCAGAACAATAGCATCCACAAGAGTAAATAGAATGTTAGACTCAAGAGGAGTAGAGTCAGTGCAACTATCTATAATACTGACTTGAGCGAGAATATCGGAAGCATACTTAGTTTGAGAGAGAAAAATACCATCATCATTCATCAGAGGATATTACTTCAAGACCAAGAAAATAACTGAGAGATTCAATATCTTTCATCTTAAAGGTGTGGTGAAAGGATGCTTTAAGATCAGTAATACTATCAACATTATCTCCAGTAATGATCATGTTATCAACATACAATAGTCACTACAAAAAAAAGGCCTATAGTCATGATAAAAAATCGTGACCATAGCTAGTAAAAAGGATGACCATAGATCTATGGTCACGGTTTTGAACCTATGGTCACGGTTTTTACCGTGGCCTATTCTCTCGTGGCCATAGGTCTATGTTCACGGTTTTTTAATCTATAGTCACGGTTTCTATGGTCACAGTTTCAATTTTCAAAATCTGACACTTTAAGCCACTTTTTTCACCGTGACCATAGGTTAATCTATGGTCACGCATAAAAACCGTGACCATAGCCTCTATGGTCACCCCTCCTTAAAACCGTGACCATAGCCTCTATGATCACCCCTCTCTAAAATCGTGACCATAGCCTTATCTATGGTCACGGCCAAAACCGTGACCATAGCCTCTATGGTCACCCCACCTAAAACCGTGATCAAAGCCTTAGCTATGGTCACGGTTTTCACCATGACCATTGCCCCTATGGTCACCCCTCCTTAAACTGTGACCATAGCCTTATCTATGGTCACGGTTTTTCGCCGTGACCATAGCCTCTATGGTCACCCCACCTTAAAACCGTGACCATAGCCTTATCTATGATCATGGTTTTCACAGTGGCCATAGCTTATCTATGGTCACCCTTCCTTAAAACCGTGATCATAGCCTTATCTATGGTCACCGTTTTTACTGTGGCCATAGTTTATCTATGGTCACCCTATTTTTAAATGGTAACCATAGCCTAATTTGTTTTATGAAATTTAATTTTTTTAAAAGTATAATCACATCCCAAAATGATGATAATCACAAATAAATCTAAGAATGAAAAATTCAATAAATCTGTATCATAAAAATTTCATTAAAGACTAAATATCCATCACAACACTAATCAAAATAAGGTGTAATTTATCCATTACATGTAATATCGGATAAAGTCTCTTATCAAAAAGTAAAGAACATTCGAAGTTGTTATAAACGGTGCCGCAACAACTAGTCAACTCCTGTTATCTTTACCAGTACAAAAAAATTATCTTGTACACAACAAAGCCAAAACAAATTTCAAGAGAAGGTAAAGAACATTCGAGAGTAGGAAAGCAAAATAATCAATTAACAAAATACTAATCTTAAAAGAAACGAAAAAAAAAAGATAAAAGAAAAAAGCATTCCATACATAGTTATCTCCATCAAGATACAAGAAGTTAGAATCTAATTGCATGAAAGTAATTAAATTATCCCAACAGAAAAATGAAAAAGAAAGTCTGCATGAGGACTTCAATTTTTCTTCTCTTCTTAGTTGTACTTCAAATAGTTAACACTAACACAACCAAATTCCATATAGCAGTTCTTGTTGTTTAATATAATTTCAATAAAATATAATAATCCGATGATGATAACTTTGTGTTGAACTATATATTAATTATTCAATTTAATTCTAAAAGAATACAACATTAACTTTTACCTATTTTGACACTCATAAATTACTAAGAATAACTTAGAGCAATTTCAGTTATACATAAAAACTGATTAGAAAAAAGGAATGGATAACATTAGTGCTACACTGCTACAATTTCACAAAAGACCTAAATTAAAACTAATTAAACTAATAACAACAAAAATAGGAGTTTTCTTAGACATTTCAACTTTCATATCAGAACCTATTTCTTAATAAAGCCTTGATGCCTACAATATATGTAACAAAACAAACAAACAAAATTTGGATAAGAAAGAAATATTAAACAAATCGCATCAAAATTCAATTTTTTCGTTAATTAATAGGTAACATCATGCATATATTAGACCCTGGAATCTTAATTGATGGATACCATTTAACTAAAAAGCAATGTGAGCAAGCATCATAATGCCTTACAACAACACAATTAGGCAAAAAAAGGAAACAGAATATTCAACACTTACATCATAAACTAACTTGTGTTAGTAGATATTATTACATAAGCATAAGCATTCTAAGTAATACAAGAATTTGAACAGAGTCTTTCTAACTCTTACCTATTTGTACGGACTCAGATTCACAAGGTCAAAACCACAAATCCCAAATCTCTGAAATCCCTTAACATGAGTCACCCTTTTTACACAAAGAGACCAAACCCAAAAAGCTCAGATCTTTGACTATGGATAACACACAAAACAAAGAATCCAAATCTACCAAATTCTCAAAAAAGTAAACTTTTTATATAAAAAACAGCGAATGCTTTCTGGGTATGGAAAATGTGAGTGTAAATCTGAACTTTCAGTGGTGGTGGATGAGAATTGAGAAGAAGATTAACAGTTTTAACAAAAAATACACACATATGATAATAAAAAATTGAATAAGCAAAAATAGTTTTAACAGTTTCAATTCGATTAAAATAAAATATTGTTTTACCAAATCAACAGAATTCTTAATAATCAACATATTTTATAGCCATATAATTTTAGTAATTTTAAATTATTTATAAACCCTCAAAATTATTGTTTCAGTTAAGAAATCAATTTTAAGAAATCAGTTTAGAAATCCAGGCTCAATCTGTTTTTGGTTCATCAAACCTCAGTCTCCACAATTCACTAACCTTCTTCTCAACAACAATCAGAACAGCAAAGTTCTCAACCCATTCAATTTAGTGACCAAATTTATTGATAATATAACCAAAATTTACAAAGAGCACTCATTCTCAATATTCAGAAAATAGTCACAATTAAACCATCATTACAATAATTTCAGACCGAGCACAAGCCTAAATCAATTCAACACTCAACACAATATTATCTAGTCAAATTAAATTAACATATCCAGTATATCCAGTAACCAATGATTCTCAAACAAGTTTCCAACAATATCCAAATAAATTTCAATTCCACAACTAAATCAAGAAGTCAGCGTAACCAGGAATTCGAGTAATTAATCACTTTCAAACAATTAAATCATTATTCACAAATCACAACCTCAAGTCAAAATCAGTCTCAATACCACACCAATCACATTTTTTTACAACCTCAAACAAAGCTAATTCCGCCAATTAATCACTCATAACAACAAAACCAAGTTGATTTCTATCAATTAATCACACAAAACATTCACAAATTATTTGCAGTTACTCACTAAACTTCATTAGCATTCATGAATTCAAACAGTTAATTTTAAAATAAATTCCCTACCTTAATTAACCGAAACTCGAAGAAATCTATAACTGCGACAAATTCCTTTCTCCCTATCTCGCATCAGTAACCTCACACAGAACCAGCAACAGCTACAACAGTCCCAAAACAGCATCGACACCAATACTAGTTGTAACAGAAATTTAGAAGCAAAGTGGCAGAACTAAAATAAGAATATATCTGACTATGATTAGAACAAGAACATGGCAGAGGAACAAGTTTAAAGCAGAACAAGGATGAGAGGGTTACAGTTTTAAAAATGGAGGAATCGGAACCAGAATAGCAACTCCGGTGTTCTTTTCCAGCATCAAGGGCAACGTTTGGTTCACCACCATCAGTGGCACACAGCTCGACGGCAGACTCCACCCGCGGTCACGGTGGCAGCGGCGGCAACAACGGCAACGACAACGGCTCCTCTAGCTCGCGGTTCCTTCTCTCCCTTCGCGACCTTCCTTGGCGGCGGCAGAAGCTCCAGCCACGGCGACGCGACGTGGATCTAACGGCGATGATGTGCGGCTCGTGATGATGGCGGCGATGGCTCCACGGCACCGGAACAGCAACGGGAATGGGTGACTCAACGGAAGTAAGGAGGCACGGCGGCTGGGTGACAACGCTGCTTCCTCTTCTCTCTCGAATCTCTATCTCTCTTTCGGCCTTCCTCTCTCGCGCACGGCTCCACCGAGAAGACGGCGGCAGCATCAAGACGCAGTGGCGGTTCGGCAGCAGTTCCCCCTCCTCTCTTCTCTCTTTCCCATCGCAGCCTCACTCTAGGATCTCTCTCTCCCTTTTCTTTCTTGCTTCTGATTTCTGTTGCTGTGTGTTGGTATGTTAGAAGAAAGGGGAAGCGGTGTGGCGGTGGTAAATGGTGGTGGAGATTAGGGTTCTGTGTTTGTTTTGAAATTAGGGTTAGGATTGAGGCAGTTGAGGTAATTATAATAAAATTTAGGGGTAGTAGAGTAAATTAAAAATTAATTTTAATTCAATTCTAATATTTATAAAAATACTATATTAATTATTAATTTACAAATTTATTTTTAAATAAATACTTTAATTCAATAACTAGAAATAATTAAATTAATTTCCTTTAAATCATAAAATAAAATTTTAAAATCTAATTATTCAAATTAAAGCAGATAAAATTCTCATTATTTTTTAATCACTAAAATTTTAAATCACTAATAAGAAGGTACTCAATTAATATAAAAATCTCTGAAAATATATTATGGAATAAATAAAATAAATCATAAATATTTTAGTTTTCAAAATCTGGGATCTTACACTACATGTACTTTGAACTTTGAGTGTCTCCCAATACCGCATCACCATCTCAAACTAAAATTAACAATGACAGAGCTTCCAATCACGGCGACACAGTTTCCAACGACGGCGACGGATCTTCCTGTGATGGCGGTGGAGGATACGTGGGTGTGGGACCTGCGGTGGCTGTGCCGCTCTGGCGCTGCGTGGCTGTGGGGTTGCAGGGAGGTGCAGCGGCTGCAAGGACGGATGCGGGGATTGCGTGGCTACAGTGACGGCAGAGACAGCCATGGCTGCGGGGGGTCGGGCTGCAGTACTGGATAGCTGGGGGCTAGGTATAGTTCATTGATGCTGTGTAGTTTCAGAGAGGAGAGGATCGTGGTGCTGGGTGAGTGTGGGTGTGGCTGCGTTGGTTTCCTTAGCTTCTTTAGTTTTAGGGTTTTGACGTTTGTTTGTTTTTTTTCTTAAGCACAAGACTTAATAATTATTAAGTTTTAAATCATTTTTTAATTTAAAATTAATAATATTCAACTTAATTTTTTATTTATAAATTAGATTTAAAATTTTAATATTAAAGTAAATCACATAAAATTTTTATTAAATTTTAATTATTAAAATTTTTAAATTTTAAATATATAAAATATTTAAAATTATAAAAAATATATAAAAATCTTAATTAATTTAAATTCAAATGATTAAAACTGTGACTATAGATCCTTTTAGATTAACTCTCAAAACCGTTATCATAAACAATTTTAGATCACGCCTCAAAACCATGACCATAGACCATTTTAGGTCACCCTTTCAAAAACCGTGACCATAGACCTTGTAGGTCACTCTCCAAAACCGTGACAATAGACATCTTTAGGTCACCTCCCAAAACCGTGACTATAGACCCTTTTAGGTCACCCTTTCAAAAAACCGTGACCATAGACCCTTTTAGGTCACCCCCAAAATCGTGACCATAGACCCCTTTAGGTCACCCTCCAAAACCATGACCATAGATCTCTTTAGGTCACTTCCAAAACTGTGACCATAGACCCTTTTAGGTCACCCTTCTAAAAAACTGTGACCATAGACCCTTTTTAGTCACTGTAAAAAATCGTGACCATAGACCCCTTTAGGTCACCCTTTTTTAAAAAATTGTGACCATAGACCCTTTTTGGTCACTCTGAAAAACCGTGACCATAGACCCTTTTAGGTCACCCCAAAACCGTGACCATAGACCCTTTTAGGCCACCCTTAAAACCATGACCATAGACCCCTTTAGGTCACCCCCAAAATCGTGACCATAGACCCTTTTAGGTCACCCTTTTTTGAAAAACCGTGACTATAGACCCTTTTTGGTCACTGTAAAAAACCGTGACCATAGACCCCTTTAGGTCACCCCTCAAAACCGTGACCATAGACCCTTTTAGGCCACCCTTTTTTAAAAAACCGTGACCATAGCTTTTTTTTTTGGTCACGTTGAAAAACCGTGACCATAGAGGGTCTATGGTAACGATTTTTTACCGTGACCAAAAAAACCGTGGCCATAGACCCAAAATGTTGTGTCAAGTCAACCTTTTGACTAAAAAAATTGTGGCCATAGACCCTTTTTCAAATTTTCATCAAGAAATGCATTTTTCACATCTATCTGACTGAAAAACCATTTCTTAATTGCAGCAATGGTAAGGAGAGCTCAAATAGATATGAGTCGAGTAACAAGACCAAAAGTCTCTCCATAATCAAGACCATACTCTTATGTACATCTCTAAGCAACCAAGTGTGCCTTATAATGGTCAATGGAGCTATCAAAGTGAGTCTTGAGCTTGTATACCCATCTACTTCCCACAATTTCTTAATCAGAAGGAGGATTAGCCAAGTTCTAAATATGTACTTTTTCTAGTGTCTGAATTTCTTCCTACACTGCTTACTGTCAATTTGAATTTGTAGAGGCTTCTCTAAATGAATTAAGTTCATGGTGATGAAAAATAGTAGAAAAGCAATTATAATCAAGATGAGGAAGTGGATTTCTTACTCTAGAAAGTCAAGTGGAGGGAGGAGGCATGATAGCATGAGCAAGATCATTGTTCGGTCTGGAATAATTGGAAGATGGAAAAGACAGAGAAGTGGGAAGCTCAAAAGGTTGACTTGACGCAAAACCTGTATTATCATCACTAGAAAAAAGATTATCATTGGGATTAGTGAAAATAGGTGATTTGGTAGAGAGAATGGACTCAAATGAGGAGAAACTAAAGAATATGTGATCCTCTCAGAGTACAACATGATAAGATAATACGTCGAGAGATATTATTCCAACAATGATAACCTTTGTGTTTAGTGCCATAACTAAAGAAATAACACATGTGAGCTTGAGGTTCAAGTTTATTATATTTATAAGGCTGAAGAAGAACAAAACAAACACAACCAAGATCTTGAAGAAAGCTGTAATCTGGAGAGGTATGATAAAAGAACGAAGTCTATTGATAATATGGACAGTAGTGAGAACAGCTTCACCCCAAGTATGCCCAGGACATGAAGAAAAAGGAAGCATTGCACGAATAGAGTCAAGAATGTGATGGTATTTGTGTTCATCTCTTCCATTTTGTTGAGACGTACTAGAGCAAGAAAATTCAGATAAAGTACCATGTTCATCAAGAAAATTTAAAAGTTTGGAATCACGATATCCCATAGTATTATCATATTGAAAAACTTTAATGACCTTGAAAACTTGTGTTTTAATTATAGTGACAAAGTTTAATATAAATTTGAGGCAGCTCGTACCAATTAGTCATCAAATAAACATAAATAAAACATGAATAATCGAGCCCCTCCCATAGAAGCTGTGGAACCAGGGTCCAAACAAAAATATAGAAAGATCAAAAGGAGAACAAGCAATATATGAATTATTATAAAACGATAAAGTTGGTTGTTTCACAATTTGACAAAAAATACAATTAAAAGACTCATTATTGATTTGACTTAAAATGTCTTTAGACATAAGAGGATGCAATTTTTCTAAAGAGTTGTGGGTAAGACAGTAATACCACAAGTGAAATGTAGATGAAGAAGAAATAGTACAGAGATTTGACACAAAAAAAAACATGAAATTTTTTTAGCTCAAACAAGATTTTTGAGCTCAAACATCTAGTCCCGATTTGACACAGATAATTGAAGAACAAGTAGGGAAGATTTTATTTTATTTTATTTTAATGAATTTTGAATTTAAATTTTAGGTTTTATTCTAAGATTAAGTATAACATGTTCATGAAGACACTTTTACGGGACTTTCAACCGTTTTCATTTCATTGTTTTTTATTTTCTAGCACATTATGAGTCACTAATCTCCTCGGTTAAGGTTAGGAGATCTGTTTATCTTTTTATAAATTATTAATTTAAGTGGTTTGCATTATTTGAGGTTTATGCTTTGATCTATTTCATGATTGAGTTTTTGTTTTTAATTCCTAAAGATTTAGAATTGTTGAAAAATATTCTAACTCCATTTTAGATTCGAAATCATAGTTGTCAGAACCGAACCGGTGATCGAACCGGTGAGGTTACTGGGTCACTGGATTACTGGTTCAACCGGTGGGTCACTGATCGAACCGGTTAACCCGGTATAATTAAATAATTATGTAAAATATAATTATTTTTCTTTATTATAAGTATTTTTATTTTATTTTTATAAAAATAATTATCATTTTCAAATTTTAATACTTTATTAATTAATTTATATTTATTGTATTATTATATTATTATAAGTAAAAACTTACATACAGTTAATTTTCATGTGAAGTTGATATTTAAAAATAGTGAGATAATTTGACAAGTTTAACTAAATATCCTCTAACGATTTTCAACTATCAACTTCATATGAAGATAACGGTATGTGAGTCTTTACCTATTATTATATACTACAAGTATTTATTGAAAAAATAATATTAATAGATATCGTATAATCATGAAAAGAAAAAATAAATTATGATTAATAATTTTATTTATCTTTTTAATATATATATATATATATATATATATATATATAATAAAATTTATAGTTAAATAAAATATAATTGATTTAAAAATTAATGACTTTAAAATTAAAATTTACTGAATATAAGTAAATAGAAAATTGCTATATGTATTATAATTTGGATATGTATTAGTAAAAAGCAAGGTAGCTTGGTGGTCAGAATGTCTTTCTTGCAACCTTGGAGTGAGCAGTTCGAACCCTTTGAGAGCTATTTTGGAAAATTTTCCAAAAACCACACAACTTTGACACTTGGCATGCTGGAGCTTATGGAGAGCATGGTAGACTTGCAGAACCCAGATGCATTGTAGCTTTGCCTTCAGTTGGGACCAAACGGTTCGGTTCGGTCCGATTTTCAGCGAATTTGGCCGGTTTTAGTCAGTTCGTTACGGATTCAACCGGTTCATTCTGGTTCTCTATCTTGAACGGTCCTAACCTCAGACCGAACCGGTGTAAAGTCCAGTTTACTGGTTTTTCGGTCGAACCGGTCGGTCCGGTCCTGTTTTTACAACTATGTTCGAAATATTGTTTTGGAAAAAGTAATATTGGAATTAGGTTGAAAACTTATTTATTTAATCTTATGTTAGGATAGAAGTCTAACTCCGTTTTGGATTCTAACCTTATGATCGCACTAAAAGTTCAGGCATTACCTATCTCTACTCCTTTAATTTCATACTATATTTATTTAATATTGAATTTTCGCAAATACAAACCGAAATTTTACTTCAAAAAACGAAAAGTCTTTACTTTAAACCACTTAATCACATAGGTATATATTCATATAGCATTATATACATAGACTTATTCAAATATTCTCAAATACAAGTCCTACCCCTCTAAAAACCAAAATAGTAAACTAGGGGATAAATCTAAGACTAAAGTAAATACAGAAAATGCGAATACATATGTACATAAAGATCTGTAATCGGTTGCGGCTTCACGCCAAGGATTCCTGAACCTATCACTAAAAAATAAAATAAAATCTGTAGGAAGGTGAGAACATTGTCCTTGTAGGTTCTCAGCCTCTTTCTCTCTTCTCTGATTTTCCTTCTGCGCGTGTGTAGCGTGTTTTTATGTGTGAGGAAGTGGTCAGAGTGAAACACGCGTGTGAATATGGGAAGGATTAGTGTCATGTGCATAGTTGTCAGAACCGAACCGGTGATCGAACCGGTCAGGCTACTGGGTCACTGGATCACTGGTTCAACCGGTGGGTCACTGGTTGAACCGGTTAACCCGGTCCTATGTAAATGAAAAATAAAATATAGTAAAAAAATTAGAATTAAAAATTTAAAATACATATTTTTACTAATATTTTAAAAATATCTAGCTATTCTAAATAATATGGAACAAAAACAATAAGTATTTTGTTAATTTTACTCTATTATAAATATTTTTATTTTGTTTTTATATTAAAATAAGTATTATTTTCGAATTTTAATAATTTATTAATTAGTTGATATCTATTATACTATTATATACTACAAGTATTTATTGAAAAATAATATTAATAGATATTATATAATTATAAAAAAATAATAAGTGAGTTTATAATTACTGTTAAATAAAAATATAATTAATTTAAAAATGAGTGAGTTTATAATTAAAATTAAAATAAATTAATTAAAAATAAATTATTTAACGAAAGATATTAATATATATTTTAATTTGCATATATATTAGTAATATTTTGCCTGGTGGAGGTAGCTACCTTTTATCTTTTAGAGGGATGGGTGTTCGAACCCCAGCTGCTTTTTTTAAATTAGAAATAAATAAATAATTTTTTAATTCATAAAATTAATCAAAATTTTTAATTATTCAATTTAAATTATTTAAAATTTTTTATAAATTCTAATAAATTTTAAATTTAAATAATTATAAAATTTAATATAATTATTTTTTTTTAAAAATAACTTTTTTTAAATAAAATTATCCATAAATTTAATAAATTATAAATAACTCATTATTTAATTTTTAAAATTCGGATGATGATACATCTTATCTAACTCATTACGAATCGGACTGATACCATATAGGATACATGTTGCGCTCCATCTTTCACGGTAACCAACGTCGTTGCAAGTAAGGGAATATTCTAGAACTTAATTGCCTCGAACTCGAAGCAATGCCTAACACTCCATTTCAAAGTTGTTTCCGTTGTTAGCATAAAATCGGTGTACCTTTGTTTCTATATAAAAAACACACAAAACAACACTTCACTTCAATCTCTGTTGCGCACACGGCAACTGCAACTTGGAAGGTTCCCTTTCTTTCTTGATTTCTACTTATAATAAATGAATAAATGAATAAATCATGTTCTTTATTTACGTTGTTATTACGGGAAATTAGGAAGCACAATTGATTGATACCTATTGGAATATTTGATACATTTTCTTTACTATTTTTTCTCCCAGGAGAAGAAAGAATCTTATATTAATTCATATTCCGTGATCGTTTTGTATTGATAATCAGGAACAGGGTGGAGTTTGGGTACCGAATTGAGTGACACCAAAGTTCCTGTATTGAGAAAAAAAAAAAAAAAAAGATTTTGTTGTCAAGATTAGAAACTAGTGATGGTGGATAAGCGGCACAAAGTTCCTGCCTTCCGTGATTTCCCGAAAGGGTGTGGCTCAAACCCTTCAAGAACCGCACATGGTGATGCTGCAAAGGTTGTCCCTGGGAACCACTATAAGCGGGTTCCAGCTTTTAGGGACTTTCCTCCATTGTGTGGACCAAATGCTTCTTCACATCTTAGTGAAGGTGAGGGTGAAACAGCAATTGATGCAGAAGAGGAGGTGGAAAAGAATGTTCATTGTGATGGTGGAAAGGTACTGGATCTAGTTCAAGGTGATTCTGGTGGGAATGGTGTAGAAAAAGAGAAGGAGCTTGATGTAATTCGAACATGTGTTACGGTTCCTAAGGATGGCAACCGGGATAAGGTTCAAATGAATTCTTATAATTTGAGGGTTTCATCTCGCAGGGTGGTGCTAGCACTGATGGCTGAATCTGAATGTCCATGGAGGAATGCTGCAAGAAAAAAGGGAAAGAAGCCTTTAAAGAAGAAAAAGGGGAATGACAATTCTGAAAACATTGATGAATTTCAAGTTGTCAACAAATCACATGGTTCCAAGGTAAAGAATCCGGCCTTTGATCAACATGATTTGATTGATTTCAATGGTCATCAGGACAATGATTCAAGTGTGACTAGAAATAAGGTAAGGGAAACATTGCGCCTTTTTCAGGCAGTTTATAGAAAGCTTGTACACGAAGAAGAAGCGAAGCTAGAAGGTAAGGCAAGTAGCTTTAGGAGTGTTGATTTACGAGCAGCTGAGATCCTTATGGGCAAAGGGAAATATCTTAACACCAACAGGATATTGGGATCTGTCCCTGGGGTTGAAGTTGGCGACGAATTTCAGTATAGGGTAGAGCTTGCCATGGTTGGTCTTCATCAGCGGATTCAAAGCGACATAGATTATGTTATGCATAATGGGAAGACCCTCGCCATGAGTGTTATCACATTGGGAGGCTATGAGGACGAGTTAGATGATTCAAATGTCTTGATATACACAAGTTTGGTTGGAAATAATACTGATAAAGAAGTCGAAGATCAGAAGCTTGAGCAGTGCAACCGTGCTTTAAGGAACAGCATTGACGAAAAGAATCCTGTTAGGGTGATAAGGGCCACTGAATCAATGCACGGAAAGGGTAAGAAATATGTCTATGATGGACAATATGTGGTTGAGAATTGTTGGCAGGATGATGGGCCGCACGGTTCGCCGGTTCTTAGATATCGGCTGCAAAGGATCCCAGATCAACCGGAGCCTTCTTGGAAAGAAGTAAAGAAATCTGAAAATTTGAGAGATAGAGAAGGTCTATTTGTTCATGACATTTCAAATGGGAAAGAGCTCATTCCAATTCATGCTCTCAACACCATAGATGACCAAAATGTTCCATCATTTGTGTATGTTACAAGAATGATATATCCAAATTGGTGCAATCCTATTCCTCGGAAAGGCTGTAATTGTGTTGGAACATGTTCAGAATCAGAAAAATGTCCTTGTGCTGCGAAAAATGGTGGTGATATCCCATTCAACCATGATGGGGCCATTGTAGAAGCAAAGCCTCTAATCTACGAGTGTGGACTTTCTTGCAAGTGCCCTTCAACATGCCACAATAGAGTTAGCCAACATGGCGTGAAGTTCCAACTCGAAGTCTTCAAAACCGATTCAAGAGGTTGGGGTGTGAGATCATTGAATTCAATCCCTTCAGGGAGTTTTATCTGCGAGTATCTGGGGGAGCTTCTTGGAGAGGATGAAGCTGAAGAAAGAGTTGACAATGATGAGTATCTTTTCGATATCGGCAATAATAACCAAAAGAGCCATGCCCTTTGGGATGAACTCTCAGTGGTTATGCCTGATGCACACTCAAATTCTTCTTGTGAAGTTGTGGAGGATGGTGGATTCACCATTGATGCTTTACACTATGGTAATGTTGGAAGATTCATCAACCATAGTTGCTCACCTAATCTGTATGCACAGAGTGTGCTTTATGATCATGATGATAAGAGGATTCCCCACATAATGCTGTTTGCGACTGAAAATATTCCACCATTGCAAGAGTTGACTTATGATTACAATTACAAGATAGATGAGGTTTTTGACTCTCATGGGAACATCAAGAGGAAGAATTGCTATTGTGGTTCCATGGAATGCACTGGTAGGATGTATTGATTTTAAGGCCTAGTTAGGATAATCAATGAAGTATAGACTAGAGAAGTGACCGTAGCTTTCTTATTGAAATTTTATTACAGTTGAAAAGTTGATTTTGAGTGATCTTTTTTTCTTTTATGTACATATCTGATTGAACAAATAGCTTAGACAATATGGCTGATGCAGCAATTTTTGTGATTTTACCATTTGTTGTCATCAGATGTCATGAATCCACAATTTACAAATTTTCATTTTTCAGAAATTACAATCTATTTGTAGTTTGTAAGACTTGGTCACTATTTCAAAGATTGCAAAATAGCATTTCTGTTGAACAAATTTACCCTTTATGAACTCCAATGTTTTACCAGCTTCCTTACCTGTCAATATCAAATTAACTTAAAACAACATCAAGGCAATTATTTATTTGTTACAGCAAAACAGCAATAAAGGAGAAAAGCTAATGCTTTTATATTATTCATATTCCATGAATTTTTCATAAGAAAAGTACATGAATCCTCATTTATTCTAGTCCCTAAACACAAAGAGGACACACTAGTAACATTAACATCAACATCCTTAAGAGTAAACAATTGAATACTAGTAGTGCCTATCGATTTGTTATCTTGATCCTGGCATCTCAACAATAAGATACCAAAAGTTTTTCCTCTTTTCTTTATTTTATTTTATTTTATTTTTTTTTTAAGTAAGCTGAACCTGTGAATCATAAGCAGCTCCAGCAGTCCAATCACTAGGAATAGCATTCTGGGATTGCACCCAATAGATACCTGCACTGCCACTCACTTGGAACCTCAAATTGATTTCACCACTTGGTGGGTTGGCATAATCAAACACTGCCCCATAAACCCTCCTCATTTCTGTCCATTCTTGGCAATCTTCCTGCTCCATTCCACCACATAATCAAGAAATTAATTAAAATCAAAGCAAGAACACAAGTTTAGTAGTTTAATGGGTGCGTTCTCATAAGTAAGGCTTTTTTTTATTAGGCCATTTTTTAGACATCAATTCCTATTCAATAATAATTTGAAAAATGATTACGACAAGCCAAGTTAACTCGGCATTTAGATCATACATGAGTTTAAGTATTACATATAGTTTAACTAAATTTTAGAATTAGAAATTAATTCCAATGAATAATTTACGTAAATCAATGAAAATGAATAATTTCAATGCAAAAATATGTGAGTTGTGATGTAAAACATATTTATATATAAAAATCTTACAATTTATTATATAATCTTCAAATAATAATTATATAATATCAATTAGTTAGAATGCTCAATCAACCAAAAGTATTTTAAACAGAAATAATATGTATACACTGAAATCAGCTATTAAAAATATATTTTTATATGTATTTTATACTAGTGGCTGATTGTAGTATATATCTAGTAAAAATATATTTTAGATCTAGCTTCAAAACACATGGATTCAAACTTAAAACCTAAAAAACTTTAAATATAATAAGTTTGTTTTGAGGTGAAGCCGGATCATAAAGACTCTAACTAATATTAATATTAATATGAATGACAAAATTCATATCTCAACAGAGAGATATCGCTACATTACTGAAGAGCCAAATTAAAACATATATGTAATTACGTACCTGCCACAACTGAACAGCAGTTACATCATAAGCACCATTAACATAGAGAATGACAACAGCAAAGTATTCAGGATTCTTGCTTCGTTCATGGACCTTAAAGACAATGTTGTAGCCTTCATATCTGCAAGGGACCCTTCGGTATTCAATGTCAACCACACCATATTTGAATAGCTCTGCTGCAGCTTCATCGTTTCGTCCCAACTTCTTGTAGGCGCGTGGGCTCAAAATGAAGTCTGTTCTGTCTCCTTCGCCGTAGTCTGTTACCACCACGTAGGTTCCCTCCTCGTCGCAGTATTGCTCTAATTTGCACCTTGCCTGAATCATCATCATGATCAATTTATGATTAATCTTATCAAATATCTAATTCAATTATTACTTATTAAAATACAAAAATATTATGAAAAAATCAGTCATTATATATTAGTATATAAATATAAGTGTATTTAACTTATTTTCAACGTATGTTTTATATTTTAATATATATTTTATATAAATGACTGATTTAAAAGTTATTTCTTTTATGTACGTCTAGAATTATTGATTAAAATATTAGTATCATATATATCAATTTATGCCATTATTTATTATTGAATGAAATATAAATTCTATTTGGATTGTACTCATGCACCATCTAATGGGTAATCCATATGAGTTATGCATTTTTTATAAGAGAAACACTCACATAAATAGCAAATTGTGCATAAAATACAGAGTGTATTCATTGCAAGAGGAAAAAAAAAAAAGAAAAAAGAAAAAAGAGAGACTCACACATGTTAATTTCTCTATATATATATCTAGTAGATTTGTAATATGAATGGAAAAAAGCAACTTTTTCTAAATAAAAAGAGAAAGAAGAGTACCTGGTAGCATGCACCACAGCCAGTTCCATTCCTCCATAGCCTAGACACCGCTGCAACACTGCCATCATTGACCGTCCTTCCATATTCTCCAAAGCCACAAGCTCCCCCTATAAATATATATTTATATTTATAAATAAATCAAATGAGTAATCACATGTATATAATGATTGCTATGTGATGCTGCTAAAGTAATATAATAATGTTATGCCAAACTCTGACATTAGATAGTACACATTTCACTTCCACAAAAATAGAATTCTTAAATTATCTCTTGCTAGTTGCTATTGAGAAAATGGTACTCTTTCTTATTTAAAATAAGGTGGAAACTCAAGTGCAGTCAACTTCAAATGAAATTGATAGTTGAGAGTCGTTAGATAATTTGACTGATTTGACTAAATTTTCATCTAACAGCTCTTCGTTATCAACTTCAAATCAAGTCGACTGCACCTGAGTTTTCACTTTAAAATAAACGTTGCTTCAACTAAATTAACATATTAGAATGCATTTGTATCTAAATAAATTAATTGTACTTGGATTGCCATAACAATCAGGGCTGCCATAATAGGTTGCTCTGGAATCAGTGAAAGAATCCTGTGAGCTACATAGCGAAGGTAAGAGTAATATGACATACATAAGCCCAACTTGGTGCTTTAAACTAAATTCCATTTTTGATAATGCAAATAAAGTATATATGAGAAGCAAGAACGAATAGCTTTAGTGATAGAAGGGTTAATAATGAGTTATGAATCAAAACATTGGAGGGTCATATATTTATAGTGACTTTGGGTCAAGGTAAAACCAGGGGTAGTGTTATAGTGTGTTAGTCCACTTTTGGAAAGGGATTGGAACTAACGGGTGAGCACGGGTCGCGGGTATCCAATTACCTGTCCGAACTTGAACCGAACTAATTAAATTGGTTCTGAAATCAATAGATAATTAAGTCCAATTCGAACTAAACCGTCCACTCTCTTTAGTAATTGGTTCGAATAATGGTTCTGGAGATGCGAATTCAAACCAATCCGTAGATTCGATCATATATTAATTAAATAAAAAAATAAAAATTTAAAATATATATGCCTTTTAATATGTTTGAATTTTAATGTCTTTAGTGTTTAATATGTTTGGATTTTAATGGATTTAGTTTTTAATGTATTTAGTGTTTAACATGTTTGGATTATTTCTATTAATGTTACATGTTTATTGTATTTACAGAATTTTTAAGATAAAAATTTTAATTTTTTTATGAATTTATGTTTTATCGAATACCCAATTACCCGAATCGAATCAATCTATTTTTAATCGATTTGATTTGGTTTGAATACAAAAAAAAAAAAATATAAACAAACCAAACCAATTACAATTGTATTGGTTCGATTCTAATTCCACGTTAAATTCAAATCAACTCGATCCGTGATCACCCGTAATTAAAACCATGACATGTACATATGCATGTAGACCATCGCAAAGTTGATATGATATGATATGATTATCTTGAGGGATTATTTTTATCCATTTCTAAACCCCAACCACCATTAACATGCATATTGACAGCCACCTTATCCGCAGTGATGAATTCAAAAAATTTTGATAGTGGGGACAAAATATATATAACATTATAATAATTTTTATAATAAAAATATTATATTTATATAAAAAATTAGCTATCAAATTATCTATTATAAATTTGTGTTTAAATACATATATCATTTAACTTAACTTTAATATGTATTTTGTATTTCAAAATTTATATTTTAAAATTTATTCTGTACAAATGATTATTTTATGTATACTTAGCATAATTGTTGTTATAATTATATTTTGTTATTGTAAAATATGATTAAGTTTTAAAATATCTAATTATAAATTAAAATATTAAAATAGTAATTTAAATAATAATATATAATTTAAAATTTAATTTTTTATATTTCATATTTTGAAATCTTGACAATATAATTAAAATATCTTTTTTTTGTATATGTCGTTAAACAGTCATTTAAAACTCAACTTTTATACAAATTAGCTCTTGATGATATTTATAGTTGAAAAAGTTCATTCAATTAGTGTAGTTATTATGAAAAAACTAAAGCTAATTTTAAAAGAAAAAACACAAATGGATAGATAATATTCTTTCGAGTCGATTTCTAAAAAAGAATACCAATCTTATTTAAATTTAAAAATTGATCATTATAATGAATATCTAATATGAAGTTTTTAAATTGGCTATCAAATGTCGAAAATTGATGTGGGGTCAAATTTAATAATTTAATAGAGATAAATAAATATTATTATTATATACTCAATAAAATTTTAAATTGTAGTAGAAGCGCTTACCCACACTTATATAAGTGGATCCGTCCTGCTTATGTGTGTCAAAAAAACAAAAAAAGGGATATCGGTATTTTAACTTTAGTTTTATTGTGACTTTTACGTGTCTTTTAATATACTATAATACTATACGAATAATTGGAATGCACAACTATAATAGCTACCAAGAAAAAAAATGGATATATAGCATATGTAATGTTTATTTATACTCCCAATTACACAATTCCCTCTTCTATTTCGGTATATATAGATGTTTTATGCAATTACTAGTATTGTGTGATTTATCCTTAAACGTTTTTTTATTGAATAAAAAATATTATATATTTTATTAATTAAATAAATATCAATCAATTCTCTATTTATTATAGTTTATATCAGTGATTTGTTTTTACTTTTTATACACTTGAAACCCAATATAACATATTTGTCCAAAATACACAAACAAAAAATTCTTCAGTTTACATATTTATTAAAAAAAATTTGGGTGTCTGACAAAGAATTAAAAAAAAAACAACAAACCTTTCAATTAAAAAATTGAAAGTTTTTTTTTAAATTCTTTTGGATTAGCCATTTAATATCTTCGATAGGAGTAGTCTATTCCTTATAAGGCTCATTAGGTTTTACAGTTTCTTTGGCTAAGGAGTCAACAATAATATTAACAGAATGCAGCATCGAATTAAGATAAGCACATCAATCTCTAACTAACATATGTTGAATTTTTTTTGCAATATCTTTATCCAAGGCATGAACAAAGGCATTTGTAACTTGTATAAGAAGAACAGTCTCGAGACAATCCGTCTCACAAATGACATCACGAAGACCCATCTCTCTCAAGTCAGAGTTAAATCCCGTCAAATAGCAAAAAGTTCTCCCTTAAAAATTGAATTAGATGGAAGAGGACTAGCACAACATTTCATGCACTTGTCAGCTGAGTTTTTGATAATACAACTAAAACTCCCTAAACTGATATCTTCCATAAAACTAGCATCACAGTTTATCTTAAACTTATTCACTAGTGGAACTACCCAATCAATCAATAAAGAAGGAGGGGCAACAACTTCTCGGGCATGAACCGAGTTGTTGAAATCTTGACAAGAATTATATATAAGGATTTAAAGCTTAGTTGGAGATCAAGGTTGATTAAAATTGAAAATGTTATTATTGTGGCTTTGCCAAATCCACCACAGAGCACACAAGAAAAGAGAATTATCCTTCTTAATATTTAAAGCAAACAAATCCTTTAAGTTATAGTTCGAGAAAAAAGATTGAGAAGAAAAGTCGATCCTATGCCACATATTTTTAGCCATACTGCAGTCACACCAATAATAAAAAATAGATTCCACTCCATTGTAGCAACGAGAATAAATATCAAAATTAGCAATATCTCTTTTAACTCAGAGAGACGCAGTAGGCAAAGCTTCATGAAGAACAGGCTACACAAGAAATTTGATCTTCTCGCGAATTTTTAATCTCCACATCCACTGCCAATTATTGTTATGCTGTCAATTAAAGATCTTATGCGCAACCCAGTCATATTCATTCTTGGCTGTATAAAAGTTAGAATATTCTCAAATCCAACCAGCTTGTAGTCCACATTGAGCAATAGGATTATATCTGCTGAACTCAACCCGCACATTATCAGGAATAGAAGAATAGCACTTCTCTATACACCATCTGTCATCCCTGCAAACAAGGTTGTCAAACTCGCGAGTCTAAAGAAACTCGTAGAGTTGACTTAAACTCGACTCGCGAGTTAACTCGTAGACTCGTATGAGTTCACCTGACACGAAGCTTATATATATATATACACATAATGTGTATTTACTCAATTCTAACCCTTCAAAATTAATAATATCAATATTAAAACACATAATAAATTAAAATAATAGCATACATTATAACAAATACCTTAAAATACACATTCAAATCTTCTATAATTATTCTTATACAAATACAACATAGAACACACAAAATTAAAAATTCTAAATCTGTAATACTAAATCTTTAATTAAACATTGAACAATATCAAATAATCAAATTAACTCTAATCAAAATAATTAATTACTAATCAGACATGAATGGATGAAGGATTGGGCCATTTAACATAAACAATAAGCAATAGGCTAAAATTAGAAGTAATAAAATTTAAAAAGCAAAAAAAAAAAAAAACAAAACAAAATCAAGAAGCAAAGGCTGAAAGAAAGGGCAAAAGGCATACAAAAAATAGATGATACAGAAGAAAAGGGGCAAAGTCCCAGCAACGGCAGATTGAAGACAAGGGTGCAGCAGGCAACAGTGGTGAGGGTGCAGTAGCAGCACGAAATGACAGCGACAAATAGTCATAGATTTCACGACGGTACAAACCAGAGCAGAGATAGGACTATAGGAGAAGTAGTCGAACTCGTGAACGGTGATAGTATGATGGAGTTGTGAATAGTGGAGATGCAAAGAAATACAAAGCAGAGGGCAACATAGGTAAAATTCACAAAGACAATGGCGCAAATCAGAGCAGAGGTAGCAGACGCAGGCGAACAACGGCAGCTCGACGGGAAACAGCGACTGCGGCAGAACATGGAGAAAGTGAGACTTGAGAGAAACGACGCAGATGAATGAGTTGTGAGTGAGTTTTCTTTCATTCTTTAGGATTTTTATCGTAACCCTAATAAAAAAAGTATTTTTTTTGTTTCAAATTTACGTTTTTTTTAGCAAAAATGAAGAAAAACACAAACTCGCTAACTCAGTCCTAGACTCACGAGTTTGTCCGAGTTTGACCGAGTCTAGCCGAGTATATCCGAGTTTACTCAGGATAGAGTCTATACCCGAGTCAACTCGATTCCATATCTAAACTCGTAAACTCGTACGAGTTTTACGAGTTCACTCGAGAGTTTGACAACAATGCCTGCAAACATCTTGCACCTTAAAATCTAAATCACTAATATGAATATAAGGAACATTCACTGTCAAAGGGCCCTCTGGTTTTCATTTGTCGAACTAGAAAGATTAATCCAATATCATCATTTGAACTCAGAGCTTCTCTTTGCTATATAAAAGATGCCAAACCAGTTTTTTCAATAGAGAAATGTTAACACAACGAGCATCCTTGACACTAAGACCATCGTACCTCTTAGGAGTAACAACAATTTTCCAATTAACCAAGCTAAGCCATCTCCCCTCAATATTTTCCTTTTACAAGAATTGACGCATCATAGAATTTATCTTATTGCAAGACATAATCAGCAAAGAAAGCAATCTTGTCTAAAACTCTTTGAAAAGAAGTTTTATTAACCCTTTCATAGTTCAAGTTTATCCCCAAATACTTTTTCAGATTTTGAGTAAAACAAATAGACGAAATGCTAGTAAATAAGTCTCTTCTTTTATTTGAAATACCTCTGGAGCAAAGAGTCTTTGATTTATCCACATTCACCTTCAACCTTGAAACCTTGCTAAAGAGGTGAAGCACATTCATGACAAGCTGATCCTCTGATTTTGTTGCTTTGCAAAAAAGAAGTAGATCATCAGCAAACATAAGGTGAGAAATTTGAGGTCCTCCTCTAGACACCGCACCGATTCCCACAAATTATCTTTAACTTTTTTTACTAATAAGACAAGCTAATCGCTCCATACAAAGAACGAATAAATAGGGGGACATAGGTCTTCTTGCCTAAGACCTCTACAAGGGAAAAACCCTTCAAGCTTGGAGCCATTCCACATAATAGATAAAAAAAAAATGATTGAACACAAAACATAATAAGGCATATAGTAGCAGTAGAGAAACTAAAAAGCTGTAAAATCTATTCTAAGAATCTCCAATTAAATCTGTCATAAGCTTTTTCAAGGTCAATCTTAAAGGTTAGAATGTCTTTCTTGGACTTGGTACGTTTCATAAAATGTAAGACCTTTTGAGCAACTATAATGTTGTCTGTAGTACCTCTACCCGAAATAAAATCACATTGTAACGGGCCAATAATATCAGTTAAAAAGGGGCACAGTCTATTAACTAAGACCTTGGTAATAATCTTATAAATCATGTTGCATAAACTGATAGGTCTGAACTCATTCAAACTAGTTGAAGCACTAATCTTCGGAATTAAAACAATTAAAGTTTCAAAAATTGAAGAATCAATGGTAGCACCTAAAAGAGCACTATTAACTGAAGTCCAAACATATTTTTGCACTATACTCCAATATTTCTTGAAGAAGATAGCTTGGAATTCATCAGGTCTTGGAGCCTTAAGGGGACTCATACTAAACAAAGCTGACTTCACCTCTTCAAATTTTATAGGAGCTGTTAAAGTTTCACATGCTTCATGAGGGAGAAAAGGTAATGGATACTCATCCATGCTGTCTAACACTATATTTTTTGTGGAACAAAAAAGATTTTGAGAGAATGCCCTTGCTTCTTTTTGAAGGATATCCGTCTCCGTTACCCAAGTTCCATCATTGATAAATAGGTCATGAATCTTGTTGTATTTTCTTCTCACAAGTGTTTGTGTGAAAAAATTGTGTTTTTATCACCCAAAAAAATCTATTTTTTCCTTGATTTCTGAGCCCACAACATCTCTTCTTGAAGCAGAATAACATTATATTCATCAAAACACTCTTTCTCCTTTGTTCTGAGAGATAGACTATTTCAATGCTCAAGTTGTTTTTGAATGTCATCAATCTTCTTTTTCAAGTTTCGCTTCTTCACAAAGATATTGTCAAAAGTCTCTCTGTTGAACTCCAACAAACTTTTTTATACTTCAACTAAATATTGAATTATTTGAGACGTTTTTCTACCCCATGTCTGTTGTACCACTATCTTAAAATTAGGATGAGTACTCCATACTTGTTAAAATCTGAAAAGTCTATTTTTTTTTGTTCTACCAAACCAAAGCATCTAAGAAAAATGGGACAGTAATCTGAATAAAGTCTAGATAAAACTTTTAAATAAGCTTTTGAAAAGGATACCTCCAAAAAACGTCCGAAATTGCTCTATCAAATTTTTTAGCAATATTCCAACATCCATGAGTTTTTCTATGTCAAGTAAAATCTCTACCAATACAAAGAAAATAAAGAAGACCTCAAGTATCTAACATATCAGCAAAGACACTGAAATGAGTTTTATAAAAAATTCCGCCTGTTACTTTTTTTAGATGAAAAATTTTATTAAAATATCCTATCAAAATTTAAGGACATTGATGACCAACATTTAGAGAAAGAAGATGCTCTCAAGCAAAGTACAATAGAAATATTGCGGACTTCTTGATTTCAGTAAAATGTGGTATAAATAATTTTCATTATATATTATTATCATTCAATAATCAAATTGATAAAATATACATTCTACAAAATAATTAGGTGAATTTTACCTTTCTAATAAAGTAATGTAAATTTATGAAAACATTAAATACTGGGTGTTCAGCAGATTACATGAGCAACAAATTTGTTTGAAAAGAATCTTGAAAAGACTTTCCAATCGGTATAGTGATAGCTCCTTTTATCAGTAAGGTACCTACAAAAAGATCCTAATACTCAAATTAAAAAAAAATATTCTTAGATGTGAAGTATGGATATTGTGGAAGCATATGGGGTGTTAAATCATATTAGTTCAATACTTGTATAGTATCTCTTAGAAGAGTCAGTGGTCTCATTCGTCCAATTTGATCCATTTCCCAAAATTTTAAAGAGTTTAGATAACATGAAGCAAGATTGAAATATGGTGGAGTTTAAACATGTAAAGCTGATAAGGTTGTTTCTCAAGTTTTCAAAATTATTTGTGGTTTGGGATGTGTATTAAGTAGTTTCATGGGTCGAGTGAGTTAGCAGCGAAGATCTATTTAAGTGTCAAGGATTCAAATCATACTTTGTGCATGTGGTTTTTTATTAATCAGTAACAGACTTTTAAATAGAACTTAAATTTACAATAAATTCATTTTTAGTGTGCTAAATTAAGAGATATTGTAGGATACCAAAAAAAATAACAACAAAAATGAGGTCCAAAGCTAAGGAAACATCCAAAATATCTAGCATAAGTTAACGTTTTGACTTTATTATCTCTTTAACCAACATTATAGATACACCTTAGTTTGAACTCATTAATATTGTCCTAGATGATCTAAGAGGTGTCTCTTTACTCGGTCTTATTTTGAGCACGTAGTTTTTGAGTGCTAGTCCCATTTAATTCATAAAAGAAATCAATATTCTTAAGATACTCATTAGCTAATTTTTCATATTTTTAACTCTTAGATTTTTTCTTAACAAAGTTTTGAGCTTTTTAAACGTTCATAGTTTTTAGTTCAACATACTGATCAATTTTGAAAATATACCTATTAATTCCTATTTTTTTTTTAAAAAAAAATTATGTAGTTAGATCATTTTTATCTAAAAATGTTACAAGTATGAATAAAAGTCGCATAGTTAGAAATGAAAGTGGGCCCTGATGGGAGTTCGTGATCCAACTCGTTTTAGACTTCGCTCGACTCGTTTTATTAAATATAAAATAAAACAAAAAAAAAATCAATAGTCAAGACTTGACTATTTAAGATTATAATTTTTTTTTGTTAAAAGAAAAAGTTTATAAATTGTAAATATGATTATGATATGTGACTAACGATTAATATATAAATGAATTATGCTTTACAAATTATGAATTATAAATTTTAGAATATATTTAATGCCAATTTAGATCTTTTAAGTGTATTGTTTTAAACCCTAATTCATGAAATAGGCTTTTTTAATATGCTCATGGACTTGTTAGATTTTGAGCAGACGAAACTCGAACATGAAAAAAAATTACGAAAAGTAATGGCCTAAACTTATCTCATAAAATTTATAATATGAGTCAGACTCAAAGTCGAAGTTAAGTTTGGTTCAACCCATTTTCATCCCTAGCCGCCATAGTATAATTCAAATATATTTATGATCATATTTCATACTAACTTTTTTGATAAAAAAAAAAAGTAAAATTTGCTAGCCAACAAGCTATAGCTCAAATGACATAATTTTTTCATATTTATCTAAGAAATCGCGAATTCGAATCTTACTTTTAATTTTAGTAAAAAAAAAAAAAAGTAAAATTTGCTAATTTTGAATTAGGTTTTCTATAGTATAGAGTCACTGGTGAAACTTTTTTCCCTCTCTCTCCAGAATTTGAAGATTGAAAGTACACGGCCTTTAGAATGGTGATTTTGAATATTATTACTTTATAGTTTATAACACTTACTTAGACAAATCTTAAATGCTAAAAAATAATGTTGTTTATCAAGATCCACCCCCACTAGTTAAACAAGCAGCAGCCACGTGTGATAGTAGCGCAATAACAGATTCATTATTTAGTCAAGCTGGACAAATTGTAATTTGTTGTAAAATAAATAAATAAATAAGATATAAATATAAGATAAAAAAATATAAATATAAAATTTTAGTATTAATGTTCATTAATATAATTATTTTGATATAATAGAAGTGATATATATATATATATATATATATATATATATATATATATATAGTATCGTATGTAAAGAGAGAGAATATTGTTATTGATGTGTATAATGCATCAGATATATACTCCGTCCTATTTATACATGTATGGAGTCCTTATTTCTAACTTTTATTTAAGTTCATTTTTTTTTAAGAATGGACATCCACGTTGATCCTTATCACAACACTCCCCCTTAGATGTTTATTTAGGATTATACCTCATTTAAAAACCTTATTAAAGAAAAACCCAATAGAAAAAAAAATTTAGTAAAGGAAAAAGAGTATAATATCTTTTGTGATGGAAACTACCTCATTAAAAACCTTGTCAAGAAAAATCCAATAAAAAAAAAACCTGACCAAGGAAAAAAGAGTACAGTCTCCCCCTCTTGTCGACATCATTTAATATCTCGAAATCGACGCATCCCAATCTGATGTACCAATTTTTCAAAAAAGGATTTTGGGAGTGACTTTGTAAATAAATTTGCCAGATTGTCACTTGAGCGGATCTATTGGACATCAATTGTCCCTTGATTTTGAAGATCATGAGTGAAGAAGAATTTGGGAAAAATATGCTTTGTTCTATCGCCTTTGATGTATCCACCCTTAAGTTGAGCAATGCATGTTGTATTATCTTCAAACAGGACAGTTGGAGCTATCTTATGATCAATCAGTCCACACGATGACAGAATATATTGGATCAAACTCCTGAGCCAAAAACACTCGCAACTAGCTTCATGTATCGCTAGTATTTCAGCATGATTAGAGGATGTTGCCGCAATCGTCTGTTTTATGGATCTCAATGATATAGCTGTACCACCATATGTAGGGGTGTGCAAAAAAACTGGTTTCACTGAACTGAATTGAAACTGAACTGAAACTGTTGTAAATAAACCAGTTTTTTTAAATAAAAAACTGAACTGAAACCATAGTTTTTATGAAAACCAGTTTATTAAAAACCAGTTTTTATGGTTCAGTTTAGTTTTAAACCAAATTAAAACTGGTTTTATTTAAACTCTAAAATTAGTTTTTACATACTCTTTCTCTCTCTCCTTTCACTTTTTCTCTCCCTTTCCTCTCTCTCTCCACTTTCTCCCCCCTCTTTTCCTTCTCTCTCCTCTCTCTCCCCTCTATCTCTCTCCTCTTTGTCTCCCTCCTCTCTCTCCTCTCTCTCTCTCTCTCTCTCCTCTTTTTTCCTCTTCTCTCTCTCTCCTCTCCCTCCTCTTTGTCTTCCTCCTTCTCTCTCCTCTCTCTCTCTCCATCCTCTCTCTCTCTCTCTCTCTTCTCTCTCTCTCTCTCTCTCTCTCTCTCTCTCTCTCTTTCTTTCCTTTTTTTTCCTCTCCTCTCCCTCCTCTCTCTCCCTCCCATCTCTCTCTCTCTCTCTCTCTCTCTCTCTCTCTCTCTATCTCTCTCTCTCCGTCTCTCTTCCTAACTCTATCTCTCCCTTCTCTCTCTTCTTTCCCCCTCTCTCTCCCTCTCCCTTCCCGTCTCTCTTCCTCTCTCTCTCCTCCTCTTTCTCCCTCTCCTCTCTCTCCCTCTCTCTTTCCCTTTCTTTCTCTCTCTCCTCTCCCTCCCCTCTCTCCCCCTCCCATCTCTCTTCGTCTCTCTCTCTCTCTCTCTCTCTCTCTCTCTCTCTCCTCTCCCACTTTTTCCCAATTCCTTCCTCTCAATCTCTGTCGTCCCTTCTCTCTTCTTCTTCTTCTTCTTCTTCTTCTTCTTCTTCTTCTTCTCTCTCTCTCTTTCTCTCTCTCTCTCTCCCTCCTTTTCCTTGCTCTCCCCTTTTTTCTCTCTCTCTCTCCTCTCCCTCCTCTCTCTCTCCCCCTCTTTCTTCCTCTCTCTCTCTCTCCCTCTTTTTCCTCTCCCATTTTCTTTCTCTCTCTCCTCTCCCTCCTTTCTCTCTCTCCCTCCCTTCTCTCTTTCTCTTTCTCTCTCTCTCTCTCTCTCTCTCTCCTTTTTTTCCTTTTCTCTCTTTCTCTCTCCTATTTCTCTCTCCCCCTTCCCTTATTTCTCTCTCCTCTTCTCTCTCTTTCTTCGCCCTCCTCTCTCTCTTTCTCCTCTTTCTTTCCTTCCCTTCCTTTCTCTCTTTTCTCTTTCTCTCTCAATCTTCTCTCACTCTATATCCCTCTCTCTCTCTCTCTTTCTCTCTTCTCTCTCTTTCTCCCTTCTCTCTTCCTCTTTCTCTCTCTCTCTCTCTCTTCTCCCTCTCTTCTCTTTCTCTCTCAACCTTCTCTATCTTATTTTGGGAGAAAAGAGGGGAAGAGAGAGAAGAGGGATAGAGTGAGAGAAGGTTGAGAGAGAAAGAGAAAAGAGAGAAAGGAAGGGAAGGAAAGAAAGAGGAGAACGAGGAGAAAGAGAGAGAGGAGGGCGAAAAAAAGAGAGAAGAGGAGAGAGAAATAAGGGAAGGGGGAGAGAAAAGAGAAAAAAAAAAAGAGAAGAGAGAGAGAGAAAGGAGGAGAGAGA